>NC_134556.1:17056619-17208806 GCF_025594145.1 Primulina tabacum
AGCCCAATGGTCTGGATCTTGAGAAAAGTTTGCAAAGACCTCCGAAATAAACGAGTGAGTGGCCCTGAATCTATCAAGGCCTTGGTAGCGGAACCAGATATAAAAATTCTCCCTGAAAGAGCGGAGCTCTAAGTTGAATCCAGTAGTTACAAGAACTAAACTTATAGACATGCAATAGTCAAAGTTCTTCTAACTTAAATCTCCAAAATACTACTGAGTAGAGCATGCAATCCTATCACAGTTCTAAGTTCAATCTTAATCCTTATTCCCAAAGCACGGAAATTCAAATAATAACTTAAAGTTTAAAGGTACCTGTCAACAACATAGTCTCAGGTTGGTTTCCGCGGCATGGAGAGCAAAAACCCTCTGAGTAGGCAGATTCCTCTGAGGGCACTGCAGCAACATGTGGTCTGGACTGCCGCACTTAAAACACTTTCCTGAGCCAGCCATGCATGCTCCAGGATGGCGACGTGAGCACCTGGGACAGACGGGGTGCTCCTGAGTCCTCGGGGCTGGGCGTCCCCGCTGCTGCTGCTGCTGGCCTCGGTTCCTGGGCGGTCCATGAAAAGGCCTCTTATTCTGCTGCTGATGCTGATGAGGAGGAGGGCGGTGCGGTGCCTGGACTGGGCGCTGCCCTGGCAATCCTCTCGATATCCCGCAGATCCTGCTTTGCGGTCTAAGCCTTGTAGACTGCAATCTCATAAGTAGCAGGGTCAGATACCCTAACATCCCGGCGCAAGATCGGCCGTAAACCCCCAGGGAAGTGCATCAAGCTTGGCTCTTGGCATCATCGCGATCAGGGGCCAAGTGACAGCCCCTCTCGAACTTACGGATGAACTCCGTAACCGTCATATCCCCCTGCCTCAGACTCATGAACTCGGTGTTCAGCCTGGTGCGAACCTCCTCAGCAAAATACTTGGAGTAGGAAAACTTCCGTAAAAAGGCGGGGTCCATGAAAGTGTAGCCAAAGTCAAGGCTACCGAAGCTCCTTCCCACCACAAGCGGGCGTCTCCAGGTGAACAGGTATGTGGCACATCGGACTCGGTCTGCGTCTCCCAGCTCCATAAACTCGAAGATAACCTCGAGGGATTTGATCCATCCCTCGGCAACCATGGGGTCACATGTCCCAGAGAATTCCTTCGGGCGCATCTTCATGAATCGCTCGTAAACGGCCTCTGGCCCTGTCGGCCTAGTCACCACCGCATTGTTCCCCGCAACGTGCGAAGAACTGTGTCATCCCAGCTAGCATCTGGGCACTCCATGTCCGGTGGGGGCGGTGGAGGAGGTGGTAAGTCTCCCTCCGGTCTACGCTCCTCCCTGTCCTCTCGGCGATGCTCCTCCTCTCTGTTGCGCTCTAAAATGCGTCTAGGGCATACTGTTCCAACGTAACCCATACGTAACTAACATGCATAATTCTATAATTTATTTTAAATGAACACTGAAGTACTGAAAATCTGGAAGCATGCTGACAAAATAAATTCATGCTTTAACTAAAATGCTGAACAAAATGGTGAACTGAAAAACCTTACAGACCAAAGACGTGACCTTCGTGAGCTTCTCAGCAGTCAGTAGTAGTGAAAACCCTATACAGAACCACCGCTCTGATACCAATTATAAAGTGCCCTAGAACTTCTTGCTTGAAAATTTGCGGAAAAATTAAAAATTTTCTTTTTAAAAAGAAGTTAAATGGCCTCATTATAAAATACACTGGTGAATCAAGTTCAATATTTCAAAATATTGCAGCGGAAAGAAAATAAAGTTTGCCAAAAATCACAATTTAAAAATATCCAACGACTGATAAAATGTTTGCGGAATAAATAACAACTGCTGCTCTGAGGTCCTCGGGTGCCACTACTGCCGACCCAAGCTGGCTCACTGGTTCCCACCCTCGGCCCTGGCCTCATCAGTACCTACACAATCAAGTCTAGTGAGCCTAAAGACTCAGCATGCATATATCGCATGTAACGAGGTAAAAATCTGAATTAAAATATGCATGAGATAACATATCCTGTCCTGAGGCATGCTGAAAATAATCTGTACTGATCAATTATAATACGTGCATACTGAACTGATAATCAGAGTAAAAAAAATGTTTGCTCCTTGGAGCCTATACTGAAGTAACTGGTAAATTTTCTGTTGAGATTATGTTTTACGCTTGTGGCCACTGCACTAAGCTGACTGATCGGTAACTGGCTACCCCGGAGTCTGAAACTGAACTGAGCTGGCCGGCACTGGCGACCGGGTGGTACCAAAACTGAACTGATGCGGTCACTGGCGACCGTATAAAATAACACTCCCACATAGTGAATGAACCACAAGCCATATCGCATAAATCTCAAAAATAATCATTTTCTATTTAATGCACGTAAAATAATTAACTGGCATAATGAAAATGTCCCGTAATTTTACCAACTGGATTGGATTGGATCGTCCCCAGGCTCGCTGCAACCTAACTGTGCCATGAAAAAATATGCAATAGCTTAAACTTGACCAACTATGCAATTTAGTTCAAAAGATGCAACTATGACGCCTAATGACTTCGCATTTAATCATGACTCCGAGCCAACCTGAACCGACAACCAAACCGACGTATAGTCATGATTAAAATACGCTGAAAAATCATAAAATAATGCTCCTAAAATGATAGGGTCGAAATCTAGGTGGAATGGAAGCCAAAACACGAAACGCTCTTTCGGGAGTCATTTGGCACATCGCAACGTAAATTCTCGTACGACCTCAAAAATGATCCGAATCACAAACGGTCAAAAAACATGACCTTCCCAACTCAAAGGGGCACTGTCCAGTCCAAGTCCATAGGCTAAAAGCCAACCGAGAACTCGAACGAGCCACCGAACCGACACATCAACTTGCTGTAAAATTCCAGCAACTGTACCATTGCGTAACTTGTGTTGTTTTCGAGACTACCGGCCATTGGAGGCATGAACCACCAACCAGAGACTCTTACCAACATCCCAAGGAGTGATTTGAACCATGGCTAAGGGCCCTAGGCCAGCCACAATCCGCGTCACACCATAACTCAACCGAAACTCCAACCGAGAACCAACGTGCATGCGTGTGTAGTGTTTTGCTTTGATCGATGTCTTGCGTCGTTCCAGTGGCCATTTGATTGACCATGGCACGATTTAGACATCTAAGAGCATGGTATGAACCGTGGCTATGGGCCATAGGCCAACCAAGATCCATACCAAGCAACCCAAAACCGAAATGCATATACTGAAATTTGAAGGGGCCGAAGGGACATGGGGCTGTTGTGATGTTTTTATTAAAACCGAAGAGCCATGGACCCAGCCACCAAAAAGGGCGACTTCGTCACGTCTTAGACATGCTAGGGGAGTGATCTAACCAAGGCTATAGGCCCTTGGGGCAGCCAAGATCAGATCCTTCCTCCTTGCCATCAAAACTGAATTTCGAAACTCATAATGGACCAAATGAGAGGTTGCTGTCCATTTCTGAATTTCCAGCAACCAGGGGCTTGAACTAACGGACAAATCTGATCCTAATGCATCCTATTACGTGTATAGATGTCGCCTTGGGAGCCTGGAATCAAACCAATCACCTGAAACAACAAAATTCAGAAAAACGTGAAGCTTGTCATGAAAGGGGCCGAAATCTGCATGCATTATTTTCTGAAAGTTCTATGATGTATTTCGGTTTTTGCATGATAAAACATGATCATGTACTGAAAAATAATTGATAATATGACTTGATTGAGGTTTGAAAGAAATCTAGACATGCCTGGTTTCGTTTCGAAAGAAAACGAACGAAACGACGACGACGCGGCACGGAGGAGTGGAACGCTACTCTTGTTCTTTCTAGTTCTCGATTTTTCTCCCTTTCTCCCTAGCTATTACTCACATTTTTCTACTGAAAAGGGGTCTGATTTCGGTGGGGAGGGAGTGTGATGGAGTGGTTATGAGGGGTGAGGAGGATGGTGCAAGATATAAGGATCATATCAAGACCAAGTCTTCATGCATTTGAATTTTGAATTTGAATTGCTATCAAATGATCTCTTGGGTGATTCTAGAGTATAGTGGCCGATTTCTCTCTTGTTTCTAGACTAGGATATGTCCATTAATTAATTACATGGTGCTCCCAAAAATCCTAGATTTATCCTACTAATTACATGCAAAGAAATGGTCAAAGTTGATGAGTTGGCAATTGAATCCTCTAGTAACCAAGGGGTGGGCCGAAATCTACTAATAAAATGAATGTGGAGTGTTGTTATTTACTAGATTAATAACTCTAAAAAGTCTCACTAATCCCTTAATTAATTTATTGAATAAATCCTTAATTAAGTAACTCAAATGAGCTTATTTTCTACTCACCTCAAGTTGCATAAATAAATCCCCAAATCTCCTTATTAACTTAAATTAACTTACTTGCTAGCTAAATTAACTTCTGGAAATATTTCTCAAATTCTAAATTCTATCTCAAAACTCCAACTCCAGTCCGGCCTCACTGAAATAACTGAAATGATAAAAATCAAACCACTGCAATGAAATAATAAAATAATTAACTTCAAACAAATGCATTTAAATAATCATGCGATGAAGTCAACTAAATTTTAAAAATCTAGAATTATGCATGGCTTATACGTCTACTGATTTACGGGTTCTACAGTTGAAGACTTTGTGGTGTATACAGATGCTTCGAAGAAAGGTCTCGCTGCTGTGTTGATGCAGCGAGGCAAAGTCATGCTTATGCTTCTCTTCAATTGAAGAATTATGAAAAGAACTATCCGACTCATGATCTTGAGTTGGCAGCCGTTGTTTTTGCTTTGAAGATCTGGCGACATTATTTATATGGCGTGAAATGTGAGATTTTCTCAGATCATAAAAGTCTTAAGTATCTCTTTACTCAGAAAGAACTTAACATGCGTCAAAGAAGGTGGTTAGAACTTGTGAAGGATTATGATTGCATTATTAGTTGCCACCCAGGAAAAGCGAATGTTGTTGCTGATGCATTGAGCCGAAAGTCAGGTCTTCAATTGGGTTCTATGATTCAAAAGCCTCTATTGTTGGATTTGCAGAGAAGTGAGATCGCATTGGTTGATGAAGGTACGATCGCTCGACTTTCAGCCTTAGTTATTCGACCGACTTTGATTGACAGAATTAAGCATGAGCAACAGTTGGATACTCTTTTGTTGGACTTGAGAGCAAAGGCAGAGAAGAAGGGGAATTCTGAGTTTGGATTTAACAGTGATGGTCTGATTACATTTCAAGGCCGTATTTGTGTTCCTGTTGGTGATGCTATTCGTCGTGATGTTTTGACGGAAGCTCATACTGCACCTTATTCAGTACATCAAGGGGGCACCAAGATGTATCAAGATGAACGTCAACTGTATTGGTGGCCAGGTATGAAGAACGATATAGCAGTATTTATTTCTGAATGCTTGACTTGTTAGCAGGTAAAGATTGAGCGCCAACGACCGGCAGGCTTATTGCAATCCTTACCTATACCGCAATGGAAGTGGGAACACATCACTATGGATTTTGTTGTTGGTTTGCCAAGAACTCAAAAGGGCTATAATTCTATTTGGGTGATCGTGGATCGATTGACCAAGTCATCACATTTTCTCCCTGTCAAGACGACATATTCTATGACTCAATATACAGAGACGTATGTCCAAGAGATTGTAAGACTTCATAGGATACCCGTGTCGATTGTTTCAGAACGTGATGCAAGGTTTACATCTGAGTTTTGGAAAATTCTCCATAGAGTTTTGGGTACAAAGTTGGCCTTTAGCATTGCCTATCATCCTCAGAGCGATGGGCAATCAGAGAGAGTTATACAGATTTTGGAGGATATGTTGAGGACCTGTACTATTGACTTTCCTGGTAGTTGGGATTCGAAGTTACCTCTTGTCGAGTTCACATATAATAACAGCTAACAGTCATCGATTGGCATGGCACCATATGAAGCATTATATGGTAGGAAGTGTAGATCACCTTTATATTGGGACGAAGTAGGAGAAAGAAAGATGTTGGGACCCGAGTTGGTTCAACAAATGGTTGATGTGGTCGCACTGATCAGACAGAGAATGAAGACAGCTCAATCTCGACAGACAAGTTATGCAAATGTTCGAATAAGGCCTTTGGAATTCAATGTAGGTGACCATGTGTTTGTTAAGATAGCTCCCCTCAAGGGAGTTATGAGGTTTGGAAAGAAAGGTAAGTTGAGTCCTCGCTATATTTGACCTTTCGAGGTTCTGGATAGGATTGTTGAAAGAGCGTATCGATTGGCTTTGCCACCGGATTTGGATCGAGTTCACAATGTCTTCCATGTTTCAATGTTACGGAAGTATTTGTCCAATCTATCCCATGTTCTTCGACACGAAGCATTGGATCTTTTGCCTAATCTGAGCTATGAAGAAGTGCCGGTTCAAATTATTGACCGCAAAGTTAAGGTGCTAAAGAACAAAGAAATTGGCTTTGTTAAAGTTCTTTGGAGGAATCATGTGATTGAAGAGGCTACATGGGAACCAGAGGAAGAGATGAGACAACGTTATCCAGATTTATTTTGAAGTAAGCAAATTTCGGGGACGAAATTTTTATAAGCGGGGGAGATTGTAATATCCCTACCTTTTATCTTTCTATTGTCAATGATGTTATTCTATGGTTTGGTGTTATGGATATATGGTTAAGTTATTATTGATCATGGTTATTTTTATGGTTTATGAGTATAGTTGATGGAAGGGTTGGTATTGCATGTTATAGCATCAATATGGTTATTGCATTGTATTCATGGTTATTTACTGTATGGTTTTGGTATGGTTAAGTCGATGGTTGTGTATTTGAGGAGTTGTTTGTGTCATGAAGGTATAATGTTGGGAGTTGGATTGATGGTTTGGATGGTTTGAGCCAAATTGGTAATTGGGGTGCAGAAACGATATGAAAATTTTGGTATCTGTTACGGTTTTTAGCATAATGAATGGGATATTGATCCAAATGGCATGAGGCCAATTGCATTAGAAAGCTAAGATCCAAGGCTACAACTTTCTTGTTTTGAGTTTGGTTCAAGGAGTTGAGGAAGATGAGTCAAAAGTGGCCCGAAGTGTGTCGTGTGTTTCATTGTTCCTGCACTGACACATGTTGGGAGAATGGGCATAACTTTTTACTCAGACCTCTAAATAACCTGAAATTTGGGGAGCTTCAAGAAAAGACATAGGGATACAACTTTCATGTTTATCAATTTGGCTAATTCGCAAGAAAAATTGCAGTTTTTGTCCCTGGCAGTGGGTACACGGACCCCTACACGGGTCCGGGTCTTGCCATGAAAAATGAGTGATTTCCCGAGTGTACACGGACCTTTACATGGAGGGAGGCACGGGGTCTGTGTATTTGGCATAGAAAACATATTTTTAAGAGTTTCTAAGCCAATAAGTTAGTCATTTCTCTCTTCCCTCTTGCAACCAACGACTTAGGAACTAGGGTTCTTCATTTCTTCACTTAATTCCTTTCTTTCAAAGGTTTGAATCTTCAAGTTGGAGGTGTGATCTTCATATCCTCAAGAGCAAGTAACCAAGGTAAGGGAATTTATCTTTTGGGTATTTGGTTGAAGTGAAGGGAATGGTGGTTTAAGCTTGAATGGTAATTTATAGGTTGAAGATGTGAAGTTAATGGTATAATCTTGATCTTGTGTTGTAGGATCAACCACCAAGAAGCTATCACAACAAGTTCTATTGGTTGTAAGTGGGATTTTTCCTTGAATGCATCTCATGGCCTATATGTATGATGAATGATGTTGTTATTGTTCCTAGCTCCTTTAATCCATTGATTATATACTTGTTATGTAATGATTCATTGATTGAAAGAAAAGGAAAGGAATTTTGATGTCAATTGTTAAGAAAGGAGCTAGTTCTAATTACATGCACACCACATGTTTGATACAATGATTCAATGGTTCTTTTTATGGCTTGATAGTTATATGGTGGTGGTGGTGCTTCTAGCACTTCTAAACCCACATAACGGAAGTTGATCAACATTTAACATGTACAGTGACTGATTTTGACTGAAATGTACATGTATACCATCGACAGATGACTTATCAATGCCATACAAGGAAAATGAAAGAAATGGTTGATAGAATGCCATCTTATAATTGTTATCTATATATTCCATTGAACGATGGCATTTCCTATGGTTCTATTGTAATGATTCCTTTCTTTACACTATTGTATATGTAATTGTTATTGAAAGTTCCACTTACTGAGTTTTGTAAACTCATTCCAGTTATGTCATGTGATGCAGGTAAAAAGGAATAGCGATAGATGTGTCGAGGCAAGGAAGGTGCATGTGCCAAAGTTTGGAGAATTATATTTTGTTAAAATGGTTTTGAATATTGCACCTTGGTTCATGTTTTGAATAAGAAAATTATGTCACATCTTTTGTCAAACACTTGGTATTTATGGAGATGGGATTTATGTGTATTTTGGATAGATTGTTTGTGGTAATGTTTATTCTGTTTGCTTGGGAATATTTGGTAAATCTATATTTATGTGCAAACCTTGCCAAAATTTTATTAATTATTACTTTTCTCCAAATCTTTTATAAGGCTTCCGCATTATTGCATTTATAGTTTATTGTCATGGGTTAAGGGTGTTACAGAAAACAATGACAAAGCTATCAAAATACGGCTTGAACACCTGGTTCATAAGATCCATGAAGACTGAAGGAGCATTAGTCAGATCGAACGACATAACAAGAAATTCGTAATGACCATACCTGGTCCGAAAAGCCATCTTAGGGATATCAGACTCCCTAACTTTCAATTGGTAATAGCCAGATCGCATATCAATCTTCGAAAACAATGTAGCCCCCTGCAGCTGATCAAAAAGATCGTCTATTCGCGGCAACAGATATTTATTCTTAATCGTCACTTTGTTGATTTCCCTATAATCATTGCACAGCCGCAAAGTCCCGTCTTTCTTCTTGACGAAAAGATCGAAGCTCCCCAAGTGAAAGAACTCGGCCGAATAAAACCTTTATCCAATAGATCCTGCAACTGCGTCTTCAATTCTTTCATCTCTGTCGGGGCCATTCTGTACAGAGCCTTGGAAATGGGAACCGTCCCGGGGACTAAATCGATCACAAACTCTACATCTCTGTCCGACGGTAAACCCGGCACATCATCCTCAAATACATCAGGGAACTCTCTCAAAACATCAATATCATCAATATTCAACTTCAAAATTCTATCCATATCAACAATCGAAGCCAAAAACCCATCACAACCTCTACACAACAACTTCTTAGCGTCAAGAAAAGAAATAAAAGGAAGGACCAGCGAAGTACCTGCACTGGCGAGCATACCTTCCTTATTTCCATCATCTGAAAATTTCACCGTCTTAGCAACGCAATCAATCACTGCACGATAGGTTGATAGCCAATCCATGCCAAGTATAATATCAAACGCAACCCATCGGAATAACAATCAGATCGGCATAAACCACTCGTTCATCAATTTGAACAGAACACGCATACACAATAGACGTCGGGCATAACACATCTCCAAAAGGCAATACAACATTAAACTGGAGAGGAAGAACAGAAGGAACTAAACCCAAATATCTCAAAAATTGTTCAGACATAAAAGAATGAGTAGCACCTGTATCAATCAATGTCGTAGCTACTCTGCATGAAATTAAGATAGTGCTGGAGATCACAGAAGAATCAGGGTTTATACCTTCCTTCGTCGTGGTGAAGATGCGACCCTGCACCTTCTCTTTACTCCATCCTCTCGGACAGTCCTTGGTGATATGGCCTATAGTACCTCATCGGTAGCACGTATGAGTACCAAACCTGCACTCACCCCTATGATGCCTACTGCACTTGGGACACAACGGCTTATCTGAATCAAATGGGACTGTCGGTGCTTTAGAAATCGGCTCTATCTTGCCTTTCCCCTTGAAACTGGCTTTCCCTCTTTGGCTCAAACCTTGACCTTTTTGAGCAATAGCCTGCTGCCTCGCCTATCTTTCTCTAGCAATGTCTTTCTCATCTTGCTCGGCTAGCAATGCCTTAGCCACAATCTCTTTAAATGTCACCGCCTTAGACATATTGATGTCCCTCCTGATCTCTGCTCGAAGTCCTCTAATGAAATGAGCACCCTTGTCTTTGTCATTGGAGGCAATATAGGGGGCAAACAGACAACCCTCCGTGCTTCCTGCAAACTCAGGCGGATCCATCCTCTTAAAAGCATTAAAGATCTCATCAATTCCAACTGCTTGAACAACTTGGCCTCTCCCTTAGCCTCTACCTTGACCTGAACCTTGCAAACGGAGCAACTGTTGAATCTGTTCACTGTGAACCTTAGCTTGCTCTTTCAGTAATTTTCCGAACTCATCGACAACTCTCGATGAGGAACTATCCTCACCCTCTGAAGATTTTCTCTTAGGAGGCATTAAATCCTACAATGTGCTCACATAATACATATCAACCAATAAAAATAAATAGATGTAGAAGAAGACATACCCGGACTGTTGAAAGTAGACGAAGTCTATGCATCGGTCCAAAGAACGTTGCTCTGATACCACTAAATGTAACGCCCTCGACTGATTTAATAAAATAACACAGCGGAATATTAAAAATTTACTTGGAGAGAAGAAGGATTTTAAAATTTTCTTTACATAAAAATATTTACAATCAAAAGTATATACATGATCACTAAAGAGTTGCATCAAAATACAAAATATCGTTTTTGATCATGTCAAAATCCTAGAAAAATATCTTTCTTCCTTCCATCTCTTGTATGCATATGACCCCGGCTCCAATCAACGTCCCGGCTCGTCACTCTTATCTGCATCACATGAAATAACCCGAATGAGTATAAAACTCAGCAAGTGAAACTCTTACATAACAATCTGTACATATCATACTCTGTAAAACATGACTTTGAAATCATTAAATATCATCTAACTCTTAAACATGAATAATATAGTAGAACATGAACATAACGATGGTATTTCTCTTTTCTCTGATGGATTGGTATTTCAATAGTATCTCTGTGTCTGTACCTTTATCCCATCGATATAAATCGATTACTCTGTTGGGATATAAGCCTATGGTCGTTGATCAACTAATTGCATACAATCTCTGACTATCTCTTTATCAATCCAATAGTTCATTTGAATTCTCTCTTTGGCATTAAATGAAACACTTTGAATACTCTATTCTCTTGCATTCTCTTTTATACAATTGAAACATATAAAAGCCTCTAATATACAACAAAGTGTATCTATACATAACATGAATCAATTGGAAGGGAATACCATATTAAAACCATTGAAATACAATACATATAATTCAAGTGAGCACAAGAAATGAATTCTACTTACAACCAATGGAAACCTTGATTCTAATCTCTTGGTACAAATCCTACAACAATAAACCATGAATTGAATCATCAAAAACTTAATAATCACAAACCCGTACCATAAAACCCATAAAACCAACACAATCACACATTCCATGATTTCCCCCCAACAACATAAACCAAGAAATAACTAAAGCCACAAGATTACCTTAGCTCCTTGAACCCAAAATGATCTTGTTCTCACTTCAAATACCCAACAAGATGCTTGAATCGAAGGAATCAAAGAAGGAAATAAGAACCCTAGCTCTCCCTTGAGCTGAAGAACCGAGAAGTGCAAGGAAAGAATGAGGGAAATGAACCAACTCTTGTATTATATCACTTAAATCTCGAAACACGACTTCACTGTTCATCGACCGCAGGTGCGCTACTCTTCTTAATGTGGGTGCGCTAGGCATGCTGAACAACTTCCGAAAATCCAAAGGCGACGACCGCGGGTGCGCTGCTCTTCCTACCGCGGGTGCGCTGAAGGTTCTGCCCAAACACGGCGGGTGCACTGCATAATGGACCGCGGGTGCACTCTCCTCTATAGCCAACAATATACTCTTTGCAACTAAATCGAATCGCAACGTCGCTTCTCCTCATAATTTGACAACACTCTCAACATGAAAGTTGCACACAATTGGCCTCATACCAATTGGCTCAACATACAAATTATCATGAATTTAATCGCAACGACGCTACACTATGAATACACACCATCTATATTCAACAATACTAGAAATCATAAATCCAAATTCTTAACATCTAAACTATACTTAAACTTAACCAAATAGTCCATAAACATAAGAAATCTTAAACCGTACCGTTCACCAAGCTTGGATGTTACAATTTTACAACAAGAAAACCGAGCACCTTTACTAGTTGTGTGTAGCAAATACATAAAACACGAAATGATATTCATAGGGTGTTTAAGAAAATTATCTATCAATCTCAAAGATTGATTATTGGCTCCAACTAAGGTGTAAACACCTTAGCTCTTAAATGGATGATCCCAATCTACAAGCCTCCTTGTTCTTGGACTTCTTCCTTCAAAATTAAGTCCTCCAATAACAAAGTACAACCATTCTAATTTTGCACTAGAAAAATTAGAGTACTTTTCATTGAGAAGAATAATCTTTCCTCAACAAAATGAAGAATAAAATTGGACGAGAATGATGAAGAAATTTTCGGCCATAGCATGGAATGGGTGAGAGAAGGATTTTCTTGGTTTTGAGAAAAGGTGTTGTGTATCCCAAAGGCATACCATGCCTTGGATGTGAAAAAAGTTCTCCCAACTCTTCATCTCCCCATGCACATTTTATTTGGGCTTGTAACAATTACAAGGCCCATGGACTTTTTTAAATGTTCTAAACACATTTGAGACCATTTAAACTTTACTTGATTTTACTCAAGCCCACTAGTTTAATAAATATTTCTAATAGGACTCTACAAGGCCCAATGTTATTTAATTAATTCAACACTTGAATTATTTTAATTATTTGGACTCTACTAGTTCCACTAGTGTTTAATTAATTCAACACTTGAATTAATTTAATTTAGTCCATAAAATGTTTACGAAAATCACAATTTTCAAATACATTATTTGTTTGGCCAACTTTTAATTTAGGAACACTTCCTCAAATTAAAAGTTACATTCTCCTTATAGAAGTCATACTTCTATTTTTCCTTATGCTTATAAACTCCTTTATAAGCCGTTCAACACATTGAACTATTTTTACTTCTCAACGGGATCTAAAAAGTTAGCACTTGTGTGACCCTCAATGGTTCATTGATACAACTAGCAGTAGGTTCACATCTCCATGTGATTCGGGACTAAACATGTCCTTATATGAGCATACCCCAATTGCTCCATTCTTACTTATCAACTTCTTGATAATAAGAACGTCAGAACTCAAGTCTGATAGTACACAACCAATCATGTTAAATGCCTAGCAGCATCGCTTACATGATTCCATAGGTATCAAAAAATAGTGCCTGCAAGAACCATTCAATTATGGTTAGCGTACAGTACGGTCCCTTCAACTCATATATCCCGACCGATTCGAAAACCATTGGTATATCGAGAGTTGTCAATGAATCGATACTATGTGTCATGTCGTAATTGCATCGATAGTGTAATATATGAAACCCTTTTCATAATTACCACCATACTCTGATCAGAGATTTCATACTACATATACATGTGATCACATAGGATATCCATACCCGAAGTTAAGCGGTGAATCCCCGACTACAATGCATCGAATCCTATATGTTTCGACAGAACACCCAACCTTGCCACCTAATGACCCCATGAGAGTCAGTAAACAAGTCAAAGTGTAATTCTAGCACATAGAGTCTCATTGTTGTCCCGGATCATAAGGACTAATGGTATACAACCATAAACTAGGACGTTTCCACTCGATAAGTGAGAACCACTTGGAAAGTCCTTTATGGAGGGTTGTTCAGTGCACTCTACAATGAGCACCTATCTGCATGTTCGGACATCACAATGTCCCCTAACAATGAAACATGGTACTCACATCGCAGATACTAGTCTCAAACTCGAGCGGCCTATATCCTTCTTAGCGGCGACTGAATCGACTAGGAACTGGTTAGAATATACAGTATTCCAAATATGAGTTTCATGATACTCATCATATGAGCATCTCATATTCTTTCTACTATTTGTATATTCAAGGACTTTATCTATGCAACTAGCATGGGTATACAGATAAAGATGTGCGAAAACAATAATTTCAAATATTATTAAAATAAAGATTGTTTATACATAGAGTTTCATTGTGAACACTAGGCCAACACTTGGCTCGACGGGCATATACTCTAACAATCTCCCACTTGCACTAGAGCCAACTACCCATATGCTTCAAACCCATCGATTCGCGGTGATTCACGAATAATGGTCCTGGTAAAGGCTTAGTTAGTGGATCAGCAACATTATCTGCGGAGCCGACTTTGTCAATCGACACTTCTCCTCTTTCTACAATCTCTCGAAGGATGTTGTACTTTCTCAATACATGTTTGGATTTCTGATGAGACCCTAGCTCCTTTGCTTGAGCAATGGCTCCTGTGTTGTCACAAAACACCGGGACAGGAGCAGTTCCATTAGGAATGACAACCAACTCTTGGATGAAATTCCTTATCCAAACAGCCTCCTTTGCTGCAACTGATGCAGCAATGTATTCTGCCTCAATGAATCCGCTGTACTGTCTTGCTTGGAACTCTTCCAAGAGACAGCAGCACCATTGAGCATGAATATGAACCCAGAGGTTGACTTAGAGTCATCGATATCGCTTTGGAAGCTAGAGTCAGTGATACGAACACGGGTGGTCAAGCTCCAAGGAAGGCATGGGATCCTTTGCAGTTGTCGGAGGGACCAGTTGATGCGATCCCGCACACGAGATCTTTGATTTGTCCCGATCTTTGAAACAAGTAATTGGTAGATGTGACAATCGCCTCTAGATCACGCGGTCTAGCAACAATTAATCAACGATAGAAACAATCTCGTTCAAGAGAACCTCCAAAGAACCCGTCCTTGGAAACTCTCGTGATAGTCGATTGACAAACACCACGAAAGATAAATCTTTTGATAAGTTTGATTTGATACAACGCAAAAGTTATAACGAAACTTAAGCTTGTTTTTTGAGAGAATTCTCAAAGAAAGTTTTATATAAAACTCAATTAATGACTCAAAAAGTTGTTTACAATGATAGATTTTCGTCTATATATTGATACCAAAATCAAAAGATAACAAAAAGATAACTAGGTAACAAAATCTGCACCAAATCTTCGCAGCTAATCATAGGACACGGACCCCGTGTAGACCTCCGGGTACGGGTTCGTGTACACTCGGCCAAAAATATTCTCCAGCAAACAAAGGACGCGGACCCCGTGTATAGGTCCGTGCATGGGTCCGTGTAGGCTCGGTTTTCTTCATTCTCGATTGTGATGGGCACGGACCCCGTGTACAGGTCCGTGTACAGGTCCGTGTATCCTCGGCCGACAAAAATGATGCTTGAATAACGTTCTTTTGATCTCCAAACAAACTCCCATGCATCACGAACCCTTCGGCACTTTGCTCCTTGCACGTAAGCCCTCCTCGACTGCTCATAAACCCATTTACGACTACCATGATCGCATCATCCTCCCCTTCTTGAAAAGGATTTGTCCTCAAATCTTTGCTACCTAAGCAATTTAGTAATAACAAGGATTATACGACCAACATGCTTACCTTTAAACTCAAGTCGATAGGTGCTATCGTCCACGTGCTCCATCAACGCTTTGAACTCCAACTCCAAGGTCGACTTCACTTTCAATTCACCAACCTCAACATATACCAAATAGTAAAAGACAACAAATGATAAAATATGATTAAGTATCACAAATATCAAATTCCTCCCCTTCTTAGACCTAGTCAACACCAAAATAGTATCCACACACGTGTACGACCATAGTTCACTAGGAATAAGATATAACTGAAGCTTGACATATGAATACACTCGACATGTCATTCTCCTGTATGCAATGCATGTACCCCAATCACACTCAACATGTCGTTTCATGTGCAACCAACACATAAAATCATTCATTTTATCAAAGGTAAAAATACCACTATATGCATCACTAGTACGTAACTCATGCAATGAATATAGAATGACGAATTTATTCTCCTTAAAATTGTACTCATTATGAACATAAAAATTCTTATGTTCGATGCATGTTTCACAATTCCACCCAATAGACCTCCTCATATGCAACCATAGTAAAAATTCATGCACCCTATCAATGACCCTATTTACTTCATGGCTACCAATCAAACAAAGGTCATGCGCCTCAATATCAAGCAGAAACTCATGCAATAGGTGTGTGATGAAAATTTTATTCTCTTTAAACATGTATTCATCATAAACAAAGAAATAAGCATCTTCATCCCTGCACCTCTCAAAACCATAACGAAACCAATATAAATCATGCAAATAGGACACAGTAAATGTACTATCCATGCAATCATTTAACTCATCACATGAATTTAATTCTAATGCACACAAGTCATTGCCATGACAAAGCCTCATCAATTTGACAATCTTTGAACACTCAAAATTACAAACATTTGAATTTAATTCATGCAATATATCACCACTCTCAACTCTATGACACTTAGGCAACAAGGTTAAATCATAGTCATACCTCCTAAATATCACATTTTCAACCCATTCTCCAAACTCTTCAAAGCAAAACAACAATGACTTGAGGTAAGGAAGCAAATCATACCTCTTAGATATTGCATTGACAATTAACCTTACCTCATCGCGATTGCTCTCGAATTCATATGGTTCATCCCATTGCATCACACCTTCAACACTTGCTAGCCTCCTCATCATGACATCACCGTAATCCTGCAAAGAAGAATTAATACTGCTCGGGGTTGAACAGGCTATATCATCACTAGGTATATAAATCTCATCTTTGTACAAAGGTACTTGGAGAGATTTATACAAAATTAAATCACTCTCATCCTCAATTTTTTCACTCTTTTGGGCCTTAAAATTATTTTTCTTTTCTTTTTCCTTTTTTTTTCTTTGGCCTCTTTTTCTTTTTCTTTTCTTTCTATTGCCATCTCACTCTTTTGATCACTCATTCTTTCGGCCATTTTAAATTCTTTTTCACTCTCACAATTAAATTGCAGTTGATCATCAGTAGTGACAACTGAAATAGATGGATCAATGAAGGTACATGATGAATCATAACATGCGTGCAACAAATTATCACTACTTTCTTCTTTCTCCTCCATAGCACACACATTAGAAGCAAATCCACCATCTAAGAATTCACCCTCCACAGCACAACACTCTATGCTCAAGTCAGAAATCAGTGGAGTACCAACCACCTCAATTCTCTCAACCTCCACTTTAGGTTCAACATCAATGCTCACTTCAACTCCGCATTCGACTGCATCCTTAGATTCACATTCAACTCTAGACTCCAGTACATTCACCTCTTCCTTTGTACATTGGCTAATCTCATGTCCAAACTCTAGACACCAAATACATTGAATATCATAAGTACTAACATTTGAAATTTTAGATGTACCTTGATACCCATGCTTCAAAACCAACTTCGGTCTAGTCATGACCTTCTTCTCTTCACTCGACCTTCGTGCGGATGTCAAGAACTCCTTCCACGAGTCAATTCCCTGCCTACCACTCGATTTGCACCTCCTATCATCACGATCCAAATGTAATGCTCTATCCCCACCAAATCTACTACCTCGTCTCTTCTCATTAGCACTACCCTCAAGCCTATCCAACCTTTCATGTAAAGTCTTAAGCTCCTTCTCCCATATTCTATCAATCCCCCTTAACATTGTTTGAAATTGAAGATCGTCAACCATTATAGCTGAAAGAAAAAGGTTAGTATAAAACAATAAAAGAATAAAGTTTCCTCTCACCACAAATGCTCACTAGTCACTCCAATGAAAATTCACTCGCACTCGTCTTTTTCCCTCACCACAAAACCTCACAAATCACTCCAATGAAAATTCACTCCACTCAAATATTTTCACTCAAGTGAGAATCCTCAAGGGGGCGCTTATGTCTCGTGGCTTCCACGTATCAAAACTTATGAGATCAATCATGTGACGCTTGAAACTCGACTCACTTAGACCACACAAGAACAAGCAACTCTGGAAATTGACTAGAATGCGACTAAATGACAAGGACAAACTTAACGCTGAAATATAAGCGCTAAAATTCCAACAAACACCCGATTCAAATTTTTTTTCTCGAGTGAACAGTAACTCCGGCGGATGAACAGTAATTCCGGCATGAACAGTTTCGTGAATAATTTCGGCGGATGAACAATAACACCGCCAGATGAACAGTAACTTCGGCGCCGATGAACAGTATCTCGGCGGATGAATAGTGTCGTGAACAGTAAATCTGCGATGAACAGCAATTTCGGATATGAACAGTATTTCCGATAAATAGTACTTTCCGATATGAACAGTACTTCCGATGAACAGTAACTCCGGCAAATGAACAGTAATTCGCGATTTTTTTTTTGGAATTCAACAAATCCGTAGAAATCGCTACACGAAAATCGGTATTGAAAATCCTACGAAGAATTGAACGGATACGCTTACTTGAATCAAAACCCAAAAGCTCTGATACCACCTGATGCGATCCCGCCCACGAGATCTTTGATTTGTCCCGATCTTTGAAACAAGTAATTGTTTGGTAGATGTGACAATCGCCACTAGATCACGCGGTCTAGCAACAATTAATTAACGATAGAAACAATCTCGTTCAAGAGAACCTCCAAAGAAGCCGTCCTTGGCAACCCTCGTGATAGTCGATTGACAAACGCCACAAAGGATAAATCTTTTGATAAGTTTGATTTGATACAACGCAAAAGTTATACGAAACTTAAGCTTGTTTTTTGAGAGAATTCTCAAAGAAAGTTTTATATAAAACTCAATTAATGACTCAAAAAGTTGTTTACAATGATAGATTTTCGTCTATATAGTGATACCAAAATCAAAAGATAACAAAAGATAACTAGGTAACAAAATCTGCACCAAATCTTCGCAAATATTCGCAGCTAATCATAGGACACGGACCCCGTGTAGGCCTCCGGGTACAGGTCCGTGTACACTCGGCCAAAAATATTCTCCAGCAAACAAAGGACACGGACCCCGTGTACAGGTCCGTGCATGGGTCCGTGTAAGCTCGATTTTCTTCATTCTCGATTGTGATGGGCACGGACCCCGGTACAGGTCCATGTACAGGTCTGTGTATCCCGGCCGACAAAAATGATGCTTGAATAATGTTCTTTTGATCTCCAAACAAACTCCCATGCATCACGAACCCTTCGGCACTTTGCTTCTTGCATGTAAGCCTTCCTCGACTGCTCATAAACCCATTAACGGCTACCATGATCGCATCACCAGTCACGAGGGGACGCCTAAAGAAGTTCAAGGAGGCACTACAGGGAGTCATGAGCAAGCATGAAGTGGTCGTGATGCATGGGAGTACGTCGGGAGGCCAAAGGAATATCATTCAAGAATTGTTGGAGACGGCCGAGACTCCACGGACGTGTACATGGACCTGTACACGGGGTCCGTGCCCTTTACAGCTGAGGATGAAGAATTCCAGTGTCTACACGGACCCGAGCATGGATCAGTACACGGGGTCCGTGTCCTATGACATTTGCGAAGGCCGTGCGTACACGGACCCGTACACGAAGGTGGACACGGGGTCACACGGGGTCCGTGCCCCTTGTTTCCAGCTGAAGATGATTTTCCCGAGAGTACACGGACCCGTACACGGAGGTCTACACGGGGTCCGTGTCTGAGACGGCTGCGCGAGAATATTTTCCTTTCTAGAGTTTTAATTATTTTGGAGACTAGATTTTTGATATTTTTTGGTTTTATAAAAACATGTTGGACGAAAATTAAACACAATTCAGATTATCATCTCCACGCTATCTCGATCTCTCATCTCTGTCGCGACCCAGATCTTGTCCCACCTGTCGTTATGCACACATACAGACACAACAACAGCCGGAAACTCCGGTGAAAACAAATTCCACTATAAAACATGTATCCATGCATATACACAATATAAATCATGAACATACTATCATGGATGTAATCAACAACAATACATCTTATAGACTATAAAACATAATCAGAATAAGTCAAGCAATGTAATTCAAACTCATATCTTTGACTCAATTCATATCTAATTCTAGGGATCTCGGTGTGAATAAGATGTAACAGGTCTCCCACTTACTCTCCCAATCGGGGTGGCGTTACATCTTATTCCTAAACTTCGGTCATGTCTGTATCGAATTCTACAATCGGAGTGAATCTTCCCCTATGCTTCGATATCACCGAACGTTTAGAAAATTGGCGTATCTACCAATGACTCTCCTATCTCAGTACATATATATAAATCAATATAAAGTACAAACATAACAAGTATGTGATTTTGGGAAACTCAAATCGAATCTCATTTGAGTTGTATCTTCCCGATTTCACATGTTTTATACCTCTCTTGTCGTTCAATCTCTGTCGATGTAGAAGTCTCGATGTCAAAGTTGCCAATACAAATCTGAAATGGCATAGACAATGTGGGGACCCGGGCTCTAACTCAATTCTTTTCGGGATTAATCGGATCCTCGTTCAAAAATACGGGTCAAAATTTTGCTTTTAACAGTAAATCAAATGTTTATAACTCAAGCACAAGATAGTTCTTTATTTTATTTCAATAAACATCATTACATGTCTTGTTTTAATACATTCATACAAACTAGTGTTCAATCCCAACCAAAATCAAAATATGGTACATGTCTAGTAAAAGAAACCACTAGTAATCTGCTGCGCCCGAAGTCACCACGCTATCTCGATCTCTCATCTCTGTCGTGACCCTGATCCTGCCCCACCTGTTGTTATGCACACATACAGACATAACAACAGCCGGAAACTCCGGTGAGAACAAATCCCAGTATAAAACATGTATACATGCTGATACGAAATCATAAATCATGCATGAAAGCATTAACAATCGCTCCATAGTCTATGAAACCGATCTATCTAAACATGCAACTCAAATCAAATCATGTCTTGACTCGAATCGACTCTACTCTAGGGATCTCGGTGTGAATAAGACGTCACTGTCTGTCACCTACCCTCCCAATCGGGGTAACTGTACGTCTTATTCCTAGACTTCGGTCATGTCTGTATTGAATGTCTACAATCGGAGGATGTGTGCTCCTATGCGTCGATACACCGAACGTCTAGAAGTTTGGCAAATCTGCCAATGACTCTCCTATCTCAAATGCATGAATATAAATCTATAAATGCATAATCATATCAAAAGATTTGAATACAATCCATAAACAAATCATAATCATGTCAAAAGACAAGCAACTAATCTAGTATGTGGTTTTGTTGGGAAACTCAAATTGAATCTTATTTGAGTTGTGTCTTCCCCAAACAAAACATGCATTATACCTTCTTGTCGTTCGTAGCAGTCGAAGTCTCGTTGTCGAATATGTCAATATCAATCTGAAACGACATATTCAAGACGCATTCTATCAATCTCTAACTCAATTCAGTACACATACGGATCAATATTCAATCTCGGTACAATTTAACGGCATAACGAAGTAATCTTGCGATACCGGTCGTCCAACTCTCAACATATATCAATAATTCATAGGTCTCAATTCATAATCATCATCATAGGTATATGATAGTACTCAAAATCTGCACAAGTTAACTCTAAACATGCTGGAAAATAGTTACAATAGCATACAACGTCCGTTCTTCGATCCGGTTGTGTATATACTATGTTTAATATGTCAAGAACACGATATAACTATCGCTCTCGATTTTCTCCAGCAAGTCTGAAGAAAGAATGACTCAGCCCAAGTGTATATATATATATGCCATGTGTCTTCCTAAGAATTAAGGGTGGCTTTCTCGCAAGCAGCACCGCGGGTGCGGTCACTCTTCACCGCGGGTGCGCTGTGCCCACGGCATGCCTTTCATTTTCTGAAATTCGACGACCGCGGGTGCGGTGACATTACTGCGGGTGCGGTTACGTTTGCACCGCAGGTGCGGTGTCATTTCTGTTAATACTTTCCAACTCTCTGTCCATCAACCGCGGGTGCACTCCTTCTTGGACCGCGGGTGCGGTGACCCTACTGTAACATGACCAATTTTCTGTCCATGCACCGCGGGTGCGGTGCTTCTCTAGGCGCGGGTGCGGTCCCTTTCTTCAAGAAACACTTCATCTTTTCATTTTATCCACATACTGTTAGAGTAGGTGACCGTCGAGCCAAGTGTTGGCCGAGTGTTCACAATAAAACTCTATGTATAAGCAATCTTTATTTTAATAATATTTGAAATTATTGTTTTGGCAAATCTTTATATGTATACCCATGCTAGTTGCATAGATAAAGCCCTTGAATATACATATAGTAGAAAGAATATGAGATGCTCATATGATGAGTATCATGAAACTCATATTTGGAATACTGTATATTCTAAACAGTTCCTAGTCGATTCAGCCGCCGCTAAGAAGGATATAGGCCGCTAGAGTTCGAGACTAGTATCTGCGATGTGAGTACCATGTTTCATTGGTAGGGGACATTGTGATGTCCGAGCATGCAGATAGGTGCTCCTGGTAGAGTGCACTGAACAACCCTCCATAAAGGACTTTCCAAGTGGTTCTCTTTTATCGAGTGGAAAAGTCCTGGTTTATGGTTGTACACCATTAGTCCTTATGACCCGGGACAAGATTGAGACTCTATGTGCTAGAATTACACTTTGACTTGTTTACCGACTCTCATGGGGTCATCAGGTGGCAAGGTTGGGTGTTCTTTCGAAACATATAGGAGTCAATGCATTGTAGTCAGGGATTCACCGCTTAGCTTCGGGTATGGATATCCTATGTGTTATCATGTGTATGTAGGTAGAAATCTCTGATCAGAGTATGGTGGTAATTATGAAAGGGGTTTCATAGATTACACCTTCGATGCAACTACGACATGACACATAGTATCGATTCATTGACAACTCTCGATAAACCAATGGTTGTTGAATCGGTCGGGATATATGAGTTGAAGGGACCGTACTGTACGCTAACCATAATTGAATGGTTCTTGCAGGCACTATCATTTGATACATAGGGAATCATGTAAGCGATGCTGCTAGGCGTTTAACATGGTTGGTTGGGTACTATCAGACTTGAGTTCTGACATTCTTGTTATCAAGGAGTTGATAAGTAAGAATAGAGCAATTAGGGTATGCTCATATAAGGACATGTTTAGTCCGAATCACATGGAGATGTGAACCCACGGCTAGTTGTATCAATGAACCATTGAGGGCCACACTAGTACTAGCTTTCTAGATCCCGTTGAGAAGAGAAATAGTTCAATGTGTTGAACGGCTTATAAATGAGTTTATAAGCGTGAGGAAAATTAGAAGTATGACTTTTATAAAGGAGAAATTAGTTCAATGTGTTGAACGGCTTATAAATGAGTTTATAAGCGTAAAGAAAAATATAAGTATGACTTCTATGAGAGAAATGTGAATTTTAATTTATGGAAGTGTTCCTAAGTTAAAAGTTGGCCAAATGAATAATGTATTTGAAAATTGTGATTTTCATAAACATTATTATGGACTAAATTAAATTAATTCAAGTGTTGAATTAATTAAACACTAGTGGACCTAGTAGAGTCCAAATAATTAAATTAATTCAAGTGTTGAATTAATTAAACACTAGTGGACCTAGTAGAGTCCAAATAATTAAATTAATTCAAGTGTTGAATTAATTAAATCATATTGAGTCTTGTAGAGCTCAATTTAAATAAATAATTTAAATAGTGGACTTGAGTAAATTTAAGTAATTTTTAATTAATCTCAAAAATGTTTGAGATAATTAAATTAAGTCCATGGGTTTTTAATTTGTTAAAATCCATATAATATATGCATGCATGGGAGGTGAAGAGTTGGAGACTACTTTTTGGGTTACCAAGGCTTGGCTTGCAAAAGTTGGTCTCTACTTTTTCATAAACCAAGACAACTCATTCACTCTTCCCTCCCCACAAGCATGGCCGAAATTTCCCTCAAAAATTCTCTCCAAGTTTTTCTCTTCTTTTCTTCTTCAAGTGTTGAGGAAGAAATATTCTTCTCCTTGAAAAATCCTCTTAATTTTCTAGTGCAAATTAAGAGAGGATCTCTACCTAGTTGGTGGTGGGCTTAATAGTTGAGCGAGGAGTGCTCAAAGGAAGCTTGAATATAGTTTCTACCATTGAAGAGCTAAGGTGTTTACACCTTAGTTTGAGCCATACATCAATCCTTGTGATTGATAGGTAAAATTCTAAACACACTATGAATGTCATTTTTGTGTTTTATTGTATTTGCTACACATTATAAGGGGTGGCCGAAAATTTCTTGTAAAAATTCAATTTTAAATTTCCGTTGCGCTTTCGGTCACCGTAACTGATCCTCTTTCAAGTGGTATCAGAGCTATGGTTACGATTTTGTGTAGCAATTACAAGATATTATATTGAGATTGATTTCTAACCGCATGAGACTAATATTTTGCATCGAATCAAAGCCGGTTTCGGGGAAATTTTGGGCAGCAAGTTGCTGCCCATTTCAGGCAGCCCAAGGGGCTGCCCGAACAGCCCCATGTTTTAAATAAAAAAAAAAAAATTTTGGTAAGTTGGCCGGAATCCGGCGACGAAGCTCAGGCGACGGCGATGACGACTAGGGTTTCCAAAAGTGTTTTTGATAATCAAAGTGTCATGGTCCCCAATGTTGTTGGGCCATTAGATGGGTAACATCTTTGTGAATTTTAAATGGGCCAAAATGTTTTGGTGAAAAATGAGTTTTTGGGCCCTTAAGTTTAAAATTACAAAAGTTGCAAATATTTTCTCATGAAATAAATATTTTAAGTTGGACTTTAAATATTTATAGTAAATGGTGATTTACAAGAAATTCGGTTATAAATAAATTAATTTGAAAGTAGACAAAGGTGTTTGTATACTTTGTTAATTTAGTTTATAATCGTGGCGGTTAGTGATTGGATCAAGATATATAATATTGGATCAATTAATTATTGTGATAATAAATTGATGGTGTATGATATGTGATATTGTGCATGAAGGATGATCAAAAGCCCAAGCCCAATTTGCTAGGTGTATGCTAAGATATTTTGTGTTGAATGATTGTAATAATTATCAAATTTAAAGTGAGCTTGGTTTATGGCCCGTTCCCACCCCATGAGATGTATCCCTATTTGCCATGGATATTTATTTGTAAATATTAGTATAGTGGATGATCAAAATTGGAAGATGGTGGCCATGATGATTATGAAGATCGAAGACATGTAAATATTGGAAGCTTATGTAATAGTTGCATTTGCATCTCGTGCATTTCCCTAGGATTGGACCTAGGCCCGTGTTTAGCTCACACGGTCCGTTAGTATTGGGGCGATTGATCATCCTTGTTTTGTTTACTGTTTATAATATATGCATGATATGTAATAAATAATGAGTATGTGCGTTATTATTATGATAATAACAAAGTTGCATGAATCCGGCAAACATACGATCAAACATGGCGAGCTTTTAAGTAAAATTAATGATGAGACCTTTCAAAATTAAAACCCTCATTTTAAATAAGATTCAAAATTAATATCAAGCCCGAAAAGGGGAATTATAAATTTGTTTATAATTTCCTTGTCTTCCATCGACAATGGGTGCATGATGAACGCTACCCGTACTCGGGGCTCGGCTCATATTATTGGGGGAGCTTTGGGTGCCGGAAAGCTGTGACATCCATTGACATGGTGATGTGAACTACGTGGAACTCCCATGATTTCGGCTCATATTATTGGGGGAACTCATGGCGACCGTCCATTAAGGTTCAACATCGATGGGTAAGGCTTGACACGTGAAGATGAACGACGTCATATTATTGGGTCCTAATCAAACGTGAGACAAAAGTTTACGTAGAGGGTTGCATTGTGATGCAATTGGAAACTACCTTTTAGGAATTGTGATTAGCTGATATTATTCGGGATCATAATTCGCTAATTAGACCTTACGTACCTACTGAGGAAAAGAGTTTCCCGTTTTCACTAGAGGGTAGTGAAAGAATGTAAAAACAGTGGGAGCAAATATTTATGAAGTAAAAGTCCAAACTTCGTATCTTACTAAATATTTTAAAATAGTCATCAACATTTATCTATTTTTTACTTTTCAGTACAAATTGACAATGTCTTCGATTCGCAATCCGATATCCGTAACACTCGACAAACACATATTAACTGGACCTAATTACCTCACTTGGCTAAGAAACCTGAAAATCGTCTTGAATTCGGAAAGGGTAGCATATACACTGACTGATTCGCCCCCTGTTGAGGCTCCGACTGACTGCACTCCTGAGGAATTGCAGACTTACAAGGAATGGTGTGACCATGACTTGATAGCCAGGTGTTATATGCTGACTTCTATGAATGATGAGCTACAGAGGCGTTTTGAGGATGGAAAGAGTGCTGCTGACATTCATTTGCATCTCAAGGAGCTCTTTGGTGAGCAAACACGGCCTCTTAGGCATGCTACCGTCAAGGAGCTGATCACTTTGCGCATGCGAGATGGGGCCTCGGTCCATGAGCATGGCCTGAAGTTGATTGGGCTCGTGGACAAGCTCGTTGGCATGGATCTGATCTTGCCTTCGGAGTTGACCACCGATGTGTTGCTGTTATCATTGCCTAGCTCATTTGATCCTTTTGTGGTGAACTTCAACATGAACAAGATGGAGCCGACCCTTGAGGAGTTGGTGAATATGCTTGTTACGTTTGAATCAACCATCAAGAAAGAGAAGTTGGTTCTTTATGTGGGTTCTTCATCTGGTACGAAGATTGATCCAAATGGGAATGGAAAGAAGCGTTCTTTCCAACGTCCCAAGAAGAACGTGCCCTTGATGAGGCAATCTCCGAATCCCGTTGAGGCAGCCAGACCAATTAAGGCTGACAAGACTGATGATGTATGTCATCACTGCAAGAAGCCTGGACATTGGAGGCGTAACTGCAGGGAATATCTTGCCCAGAAGAGTTCTGGAAACGGTATGTTCTAAATTGAAGTAAACATTTCAATTAACTCTACTTCTTGGGTATTAGATATCGGTTATGGTTCACATCTCTGTAATGATTTACAGGTGATGGGAAGAAGTAGAAAGCTTAAGGAAGGTGTGACCTTCTAGAGGATGGGCAATGGAGCAAGAGTTGCTGCCAAAGCTATTGGAGATGTTTACTTGCTTATGAACAATGATTTTAAGAGATGTTTTGTTTGTACCGGATTTGGTGAAAAACATTGTTTCCATTTCTATGTTGATAAAGATGGATATTCTTGTTTATTTAGCAAAGGTGTTTGCAACATTTACAAGAATGATTGTTTGATTGGTACTAGAGAACTTGAAAACGATCTCTATAACTTAAAATTGAAAGATATTCCATTAAATGTTCATTCAAAGGCAGACACCATATGAGATATGGATGGGTAAGCCACCCAAATATTCTTTTCTTAGAATATGGGGGTGCCCTGCTTATGTGAAGCAGGTAGTGGGAGATAAATTGGATAGTCGATCCATTTTATGTTACTTTGTGGGATATCCAAAGAATTCGGTTGGATACTACTTCTATCATCCCAAAGAAACAAAGGTGTTTGTTTCTAGGAATGCAACCTTTTTGGAAAAGGAATTTCTATTAGATAGAAAAGGCGAGATGATAGAACTCGAAGAGGTTCGAGAGACACCCACAATTGTAGAACCCACACCCGAAGAGCCAAGAGAGGAGATACAAGCTCCTAGAAGATCCGAGAGAGTCTCGAGACCACCTATGAGGTATGGTCTGCTTCTTGAAGAGGGCCATGATGAGCCTAACCATGGATGTGATCAAAGGACCTTCAAGGAAGCATTATCTGATGCCGATTCATCCAAATGGCTTGAAGCGATGGAATCTGAGATGAATTCCATGCATTCGAACCAAGTGTGGAATCTCGTGGATCCACCTGAGGGAATTGTTCCCATAGGGTGTAAATGGATTTACAAGAGGAAACTTGGGGCGGATGGGAAGGTATTGACCTTCAAGGCGCGATTGGTGGCAAAAGGATATACTCAAAGACAAGGAGTAGACTTTGAGGAAACCTTTTCTCCAGTTGCAATGTTCAAGTCCATAAGGATTTTGCTAGCCATAGCTGCATGGTATGACTATGAGATATGGCAGATGGATGTTAAGACAACCTTTCTTAATGGGGATATTAAGGAAGAGATTTACATGTCTCAACCCGAAGGGTTTACATCTGTCGGAAGTGAGCATATGGTATGCAAACTTCAAAGATCTATTTATGGTCTAAAGCAGGCATCCAGGAGTTGGAACCTCAGATTCGACAGTACAATCAAAGAGTTTGGTTTTGCTAAGAATCCTGAGGAACCCTGTGTATATAAGAAGGTCAGTGGGAGTGTTGTGACATTCCTGGTGTTTTATGTTGATGACATTCTAATAATTGGGAATGATGTAGGAATGTTGCAATCAACTAAGATATGATTAGCAAGTAAGTTCTCGATACAGGACTTGGGTGAAGCATCTTTTGTATTGGGAATACAAATCTATATAGATAGATCAAGAAGATTGCTTGCTCTCACCCAATCCACATACATTGATACCATCGTGAAGCGGTTCTCGATGGATGAGTCCAAGAGAGGACATCTACCAATGTGTCATGGCGTGTACCTATCCAAGTCTATGTCTCCCAAGACTAATGCAGAGATAGCGGCGATGACAAGCATTCCTTATGCATCTGCGATTGGTAGCATCATGTATGGGATGATATCTACACGTCCTGACGTGGCTTTCGCACTAAGTGTAGTGAGTAGATATCAATCAAACCCTGGTCTTCCACACTGGAAAGCTGTGAAAGACATCCTCAAGTAGTTGAGAAGGACCAATAAATTGTTCTTGGTCTATGGGGTGGAGAACTGAAATTGGAAGGCTATACCGACTCTAGCTTCCAAAGCGATATCGATGACTCGAAGTCAACCTCTGGGTTTGTATTCATGCTCAATGGTGCTGCTGTCTCTTGGAAGAGTTCCAAGAAAGACAATACTGCGGATTCCAGCACAGAGGCCGAATACATTGCTGCATCAGATGCAGCAAGGGAGGCTGTTTGGATAAGGAATTTCGTCTAAGAGTTGGACGTCATTCCTAATGGAGTTGCTCCTCTCCCGGTGTTGTGTGACAACACGGGAGCTTTAGCTCAAGCAAAGGAGCCAAGGTCTCATCAGAAGTCCAAACATGTATTGAGAAAGTACCACATCCTCGGAGAGAATGTGGAAAGAGGAAGAAGTGTATTTTGACACAGTCGGCTCCGCAGATAATGTTGCTGATCCACTAGCTAAGCCTTTACCTGGACCATTATTCGAGATGCATCGCGAATCAATGGGTTTGAAGCATATGGGTAGTTGGCTCTAGTGCAAGTGGGAGATTGTTAGAGTAGGTGTCCGTCGAGCTAAGTCTTGGCCGAGTGTTCACAATAAAACTCTATGTATAAGCAATCTTTATTTTAATAATATTTGAAATTATTGTTTTGGCAAATCTTTATATGTATACCCATGCTAGTTGCATAGATAAAGCCCTTGAATATACATATAGTAGAAAGAATATGAGATGCTCATATGATGAGTATCATGAAACTCATATTTGGAATACTGTATATTCTAAACAGTTCCTAGTCGATTCAGCTGCCGCTAAGAAAGATATAGGCCGCTAGAGTTCGAGACTAGTATCTGCGATGTGAGTACCATGTTTCATTGGTAGGGGACATTGTGATGTCCGAGCTTGCAGATAGGTGCTCCTGGTAGAGTGCACTGAATATCCCTCCATAAAGGACTTTCCAAGTGGTTCTCACTTATCGAGTGGAAAAGTCCTGGTTTGTGGATGTACACCATTAGTCCTTATGACCCGGGACAACATTGAGACTCTGTGTGCTAGAATTACACTTTGACTTGTTTACAGACTCTCATGTGGTCATCAGGTGGCAAGGTTGGGTGTTCTGTCGAAACATATAGGAGTCAATGCATTGTAGTCGGGGATTCACCGCTTACCTGCGGGTATGGATATCCTATGTGTTATCATGTGTATGTAGGTTGAAATCTCTGATCAGAGTATGGTGGTAATTATGAAAGGGGTTTCATAGATTACACCATCGATGCAATTACGACATGACACATAGTATCGATTCATTGACAACTCTCGATAAACCAATGGTTGTTGAATCGGTCGGGATATATCAGTTGAAGGGACCGTTATGACTTCTATGAGATAAATGTGAATTTTAATTTAATGAAGTGTTCCTCAATTAAAAGTTGGCCAAATGAATAATGTATTTGAAAATTGTGATTTTCATAAACATTATTATGGACTAAATTAAATTAATTCAAGTGTTGAATTAATTAAACACTAGTGGACCTAATAGAGTCCAAATAATTAAATAATTCAAGTGTTGAATTAATTAAATCATATTGAGTCTTGTAGAGCTCAATTTAAATAAATTATTTAACTAGTGGACTTGAATAAATTCAAGTAATTTTTTAATTAATCTCAAAAATGTTTGAGATAATTAAATTAAGTCCATGGGTTTTTAATTTATTAAAAACCATATAATATATGCATGCATGGGAGGTGAAGAGTTGGAGACTACTTTTTGGGTTACCAAGGCTTGGCATGCAAAACTTGGTCTCTACTTTTTCATAAACCAAGACAACTCATTTACTCTTCCCTCCCCACAAGCATGGCCGAAATTTCCCTCAAAAATTCTCTCCAAGTTTTTCTCTTCTTTTCTTTTTCAAGTGTTGAGGAAGAAATATTCTTCTCCTTGAAAAATCCTCTTAATTTTCTAGTGCAAATTAAGAGAGGATCTACCTAGTTGGTGGTGGGCTTAATAGTTGAGCAAGGAGTGCTCAAAGGAAGCTTGAAGATAGTTTCTACCATTGAAGAGCTAAGGTGTTTACACCTTAGTTGGAGCCATACATCAATCCTTGTGATTGATAGGTAAAATTCTAAACACACTATGAATGTCATTTTTGTGTTATATTGTATTTGCTACACATTATAAGGGGTGGCCGAAATTTTTTTGTAAAAATTCGATTTTTAAACTTTCGTTGCGCTTCCGGTCACCGTAACCGATCCTCTTTCACATACAATCTAGGGCATTACATTTCTCCCCCTCTTAGATATTAGTTCGTCCTCGAACGTGAAATCAATTAATCAAATTATGTAAAAACAATAGTAAAATCAAAAGCTGAATAAATACTCACATCATGAGAATAACTCGGGATATTTTTGTCTCATATCTGTTTCTGTTTCCCAAGTCGCTTCTTCAGTGCCATGACGACTCCACTGGACATTCACTAGCGGAATAGTCTTCGTTCTGGGCTGTTTCTCTTTCCGATCAAGAATTTGTATTGGTTGTTCAACGTAACTCAACGTCTGATCCAGCTCAGCTTCGTCAGGCCGAATGACATGAGAATAATCTGGCATGTATCTACGTAACATTGATACATGAAAAACGTCATGTATCCCGGATAGAGAAGGAGGAAGAGCCAATCGATATGCTCGATCGCCAATCTTTTCAAGAATCTCATATGGACCGATGTATCTAGGAGACAACTTCCCGCGTTTGCCAAATCTGACAACGCCTCGGAAAGGTGAAATCTTCAAGAATACTCTGTCCACTTTTTCAAATACAAGCGGTCTACGTCTGATATTGGCATATTTGGCTTGCCTATCCTGTGCTGTTTTCATTCTCTTCTGGATTATCTTCACCTTCTCAGTCATCTCTCGAATCATATCAGGCCCAAGTTCTGGTACTTCAGATATATCATCCCAATATAGAGGAGATCTGCACTTCTTGCCATACAATGCTTCAAACGGTGCCATCTCTATACTCGTTTGATAGCTGTTGTTGTACGAGAATTCACACAACGGTAGTGAATCTTGCCAACTAGTGCCAAAGTCTAGCACTACAGCTCTCAACATGTCCTCTAAAGTCTGGATAGTCCGCTCTGACTGTCCATCTGTCTGGGGATGATAAGCAGTGCTCAGGTGTAATGTCGTACCTAAAGCCTGCTGCAGACTGTTCCAAATTGAGAAGTGAATCGTGGATCACGATCTGATACGATAGACTTCGGCACACCATGTAATTTAACTACCTCTCTGACATATATCTCAGCCATCTGATCATGTCTGTATGTCATTCTGTACGGAATAAAACACGCTGATTTGGTTAATCTGTCAATAATGACCCAAATCACGTCACAGCCTCGGGATGATCGAGGTAACTACGGTACGAAATCCATGGAAATGTGATCCCATTTCCATTTATGAATAGACAAACTCTGAAGTAAACCTCCGGGCTTCTTTCTTTCGGCCTTCACCTGTTTGCAATTTAAACACTTAGACACATATTCGGCAATATCTGATTTCATCTGTTTCCACCACAACTGTGTCTTCAAGTCGTTGTACATCTTTCTGCCACCAGGGTGAATGCTGAACCGACTACAGTGTGCTGCAGACAATATCTGTTGTTTCAACTCTGAAACATCTGGCACTACAATACGGTTATTCACATACAGGACACAATCATGTACCTGGTATTCTGACTGATGTCCTGATCTAACCATCTGAATCGACTTCTGAATATTCTGATCAGTTCTCTGCGCTTCTTTGATTCGCAAAATCAAATCTGGTTCAACTTGAATCGAAGCAAGTAGCAATGGTCTACTACTTTTATCAAATGCTAATCCAGACAAACAACAGTCTTCAATCATATTAGTCACACCTATGGTCGATAAGGATAGAGCACAAACCTTTCGACTCAAGGCATCTGTTGCTGCATTTGACTTTCCTGGATAGTACTTGATCTCGCAATCAAAATCTTTCAGTAGATCAAGCCATCTACGCTGCCTCATGTTCAACTCTGACTGAGAAAATAGATACTTCAGGCATTTATGGTCAGAATAAATCTCAAATTTCTCACCATAAAGATAGTGACGCCAGATCTTCAAGGCAAAAACAATAGCTGCCAATTCAAGATCATGAATGGAATATCGAATCTCGTGTGGCTTCAGCTCTCTAAAGGCATATGCGATCACGTGACTACGCTGCATAAGAACACATCCCAGCCCTCTGTGAGATGCATCACAATATACAACGAAATCACCAGTACCCGAAGGAATCATCAAGACAGGTGCACTGGTCAGCCTCTTCTTCAACTCTAGGAAACTAGATTCACAATCCGCAGACCACACAAACGGCGCATTTTTCGGTGTCAACTGGGTAATCGGCTTCGCAATACTGGAGAAATCTTTGATGAATCGTCTATAGTACCCTGCTAGACCCATGAAACTGCGTATCTCTGGCACAGAAGTCGGTCTCGGCCAACTGATCACAGCTTCCACTTTACTCGGATCCACAGAAATACCTTCTCCAGATATGATATGACCCAAGAAGACAACCTGTCTCAGCCAAAACTCACATTTTGACAGTTTCGCATATAATCTTTCATTTCTTAGTGTTTGCAACACAATTCTCAAATGATTGGCATGCTCATCCAAATTCTTTGAATACACCAAAATATCATCAATAAAAACAATCACAAACTCATCTAAATATCTCTGAAAGACACGGTTCATCAACCCCATAAACACCGCTGGAGCATTCGTTAACCCAAAAGGCATGACAATACATTCGTAATGTCCATACCTGGTTCGGAATGCTATCTTTGGTATATCAATATCTCGTACTCGCAGCTGGTGATATCCAGATCTCAGATCGATCTTGGAATAGATAGATGATCCCTGCAACTGATCAAATAAGTCGTCAATACGAGGCAAAGGATATTTGTTCTTTATCTTTGCCTTGTTCAGCTGCCTATAATCTATACACAATCTCATAGAACCGTCTTTCTTTCGCACAAATAGCACTGGTGCACCCCAAGGAGATACACTGGGTCTGATATATCCCTTGGCTAGAAGATCTTCTATTTGTGCTTTCAACTCCTTCAACTCTATAGGCGCCATCCTATACGGAGCTCGAGATATAGGAGCGGTACCTGGAATAAGATCAATACTAAAATCTACCTCTCGGGCTGGAGGTAACCCCGGAATCTCGTCAGGAAATACATCTGCAAACTCCCGTACTACTGGCAAATCTGCCAATGTCGGGCTCGGTTTCAGTAAGTCTACTGAATAAATAAGGAACCCTTCTTTCTGCTCCTTGCTGCAACAATCTACTCATAGTCAGAGCAGATACTAAGGGAATCCGATATCTGGAACCCTTACCATAGAATTTCCACTCCTCTGTCATTTCAGGTCTGAATCTGACAATCTTGTGAAAACAGTCTACGGTGGCTCTGTACTTAGTCAACATGTCAATCCCGACAATACAATCAAAATTAGATAAACCAAGTACAACACATTCTAAAAAGATCTCATGCCCTTCAAACTGTAGTACACAATGTCTAACTGAAGTTACAGATATCAGACCACTTCCCAACGGAGAAGAAATAGACACTACAGTAGACAATGACTCTACAGGCAATGCATGTGTCAATGCAAAACGTTCTGATATGAATGTATGTAATGCACCTGTATCTATCAATACATATGCAGGATAACCGCAAAGAAAACAGTTGCCTGCAATCACATCATCTGGTGCATCTTGGGCTTCCTCTTCTGTCAATGCAAACACCTGAGCTTGTTGTCTGGGAGGTTGGCTCACTGTTTGGCCACCTCTGGCTCTAGGTTGGGACTGTGTAGGCGTGGGCTGGAAAGAATGGACAGACGAAGCTTGCCTCTCAGGCTGAGTCACTGATGCAGATGACCCTGCACCCTGAAATCTCTGTGCACCTCTCTGGGGACAGACTCTGGCAAAGTGTCCCTGTTGCCTACATAGGTTGCATCTGCCCATCACTCCATGACACTGCTCAGTGGCATGCCTACCACAACAAGAACTGCAATAAACACCAGTATACTCTGCACTCTGGCCAGGACCTCTCTGTCTTGACCCACTGGAGCTCGACGAACTGCTCCCTGACTTCTTAAAATGACTGCCCTTCGCCTTCAGAAAATCCTTCTTGCCACTACTACTGCTTCCACTATCAAATCGAGGAGGAGGTGGTGGAAACTGTGCGGTAGGCTGTGGCGGTCTCTGACCCTGAACACTATAGGAAGCTCCTCGCTGTCTAATCAAGCCAGCCTCTGCTCCCTTTGCTCGATTCAGCGCCTCAGAAAAAGTGTTGGGTCGCCCCGTGTTCACTAGGGTAAAGATGTCCTGATTCAAACCATTTATGAATTGATCTGCAACTGCCTCATCATTCCATGCCACGTGTGGCGCAAATCGGAGCAAAGAAGAAAACTTGGCAACATACTCTTCTATGTTCCACTGCCCCTGTCTCAAGTTGGCGAACTCGGCCCCTTTGTCTTTTCGATACGAAACTGGAAAGAAACGTTGATAAAATTCATCTTTAAATACTTTCAAAGTAATATCAATACCTCGATGTTTTAAGGCTCGTTTCGCTGTTAGCCACCAACTCTTGGCCACTTCTTGCAATTGATGCCCAACCAGCTTCACTCTACGTTTAGGCAAATGATTCTAATAACATCTCTATATCATCCAACCAGCTTTCACAATCCACTGCATTTTCTGTGCCCTTCAAGGTAGGTGGATGGAATTATTGAAATCTCTTCAACAAAGTCTCCATCGGTGACGCAGTAACGTCCATCTGAGTACCTGACGTACTACCCTGTTCCGGCACTTGACCTGCAGCTGGTTGTGGTATTCTTCTAGGCGGCATATCTGATTATTAAACAGATTAGGATACAATCTATACAATCTGTCTTAGCCCTCCTCTGATCATATACCTCTGATCCAGAATCGGTTCTGATTCAGTCTTGACAATTATATGGTGTAAATCAACTCAGATACAATACAACATATAATAGGGAAAGCAATAAATCATGCTAGCACATCAAAAGCAATGAAGAAGACTCGATCTACCCCGCTCATCCTATTCTATCTCAGTCTACAGAACCTACTGCTCTGATACCACCTGTTGTGGGGACCCGGGCTCTAACTCAATTCTTTTCGGGATTAATCGGATCCTCGTTCAAAAATACGGGTCAAAATTTTGCTTTTAACAGTAAATCAAATGTTTATAACTCAAGCACAAGATAGTTCTTTATTTTATTTCAATAAACATCATTACATGTCTTGTTTTAATACATTCATACAAACTAGTGTTCAATCCCAACCAAAATCAAAATATGGTACATGTCTAGTAAAAGAAACCACTAGTAATCTGCTGCGCCCGAAGTCACCACGCTATCAAGATCTCTCATCTCTGTCGTGACCCTGATCCTGCCCCACCTGTTGTTATGCACAAATACAGACATAACAACAGCCGGAAACTCCGGTGAGAACAAATCCCAGTATAAAACATATACATGCTGATACGAAATCATAAATCATGCATGAAAGCATTAACAATGGCTCCATAGTCTATGAAACCGATCTATCTAAACATGCAACTCAAATCAAATCATGTCTTGACTCGAATCGACTCTACTCTAGGGATCCCGGTGTGAATAAGACGTCACTGTCTGTCACCTACCCTCCCAATCGGGGTAACTGTACGTCTTATTCCTAGACTTCGGTCATGTCTGTATCGAATGTCTACAATCGGAGGATGTCTGCTCCTATGCGTCGATACAACGAACGTCTAGAAGTTTGGCAAATCTGCCAATGACTATCCTATCTCAAATGCATTAATATAAATCTATAAATGCATAATCATATCAAAAGATTTGAATACAATCCATAAACAAATCATAATCATGTCAAAAGACAAGCAACTAATCTAGTATGTGGTTTTGTTGGGAAACTCAAATTGAATCTTATTTGAGTTGTGTCTTCCCCAAACAAAACATGCATTATACCTTCTTGTCGTTCGTAGCAGTCGAAGTCTCGTTGTCGAATATGTCAATATCAATCTGAAACGACATATTCAAGACGCATTCTATCAATCTCTAACTCAATTCAGTACACAACATACAGATCAATATTCAATCTCGGTACAATTTAACGGCATAACGACGTAATCTTGCGATACCGGTCATCCAACTCTCAACATATATCAATAATTCATAGGTCTCAACTCAAAATCATCATCATAGGTATATGATAGTACTCAAAATCTGCACAAGTTAACTCTAAACATGCTGGAAAATAGTTACAATAGCATACAACGTCCGTTCTTCGATCCGGTTGTGTATATACTATGTTCAATATGTCAAGAACACGATATAAGTATCATATTATAATTCTTTCAACATATGGAATCTGAATCATGCTGAAATTTAACCAAACTTACATCCTTAGATAGCTCTTGATACAAGGAACACAAATTTATGCTTGCATTGAAGTTTAGATGAGTATCTTTTGCACAACTTCAAGTCTAAATGAAAGAACCCTTTCACTTCTTATGGAATGGCTAGCGATTTTCTCCAGCAAGTCTGAAGAAAGAATGACTCAGCCCAAGTGTATATATATATATGCCATGTGTCTTCCTAAGAATTAAGGGTGGCTTTCTCGCAAGCAGCACCGCGGGTGCGGTCACTCTTCACCGCGGGTGCGCTGTGCCCACGGCATGCCTTTCATTTTCTGAAATTCGACGACCGCGGGTGCGGTACATATAAGACCGCGGGTGCGGTGACATTACCGCGGGTGCGGTTACGTTTGCACCGCGGGTGCGGTGTCATTTCTGTAAATACTTTCCAACTCTCTGTCCATCAACCGCGGGTGCACTCCTTCTTGGACCGCGGGTGCGGTGACCCTACTGTAACATGACCAATTTTCTGTCCATGCACCGCGGGTGCGGTGCTTCTCTAGGCGCGGGTGCGGTCCCTTTCTTCAAGCAACACTTCATCTTTTCATTTTATCCACATACAATCTAAGGCATTACAGTCAATGTGCATTCTATCAATCTCTAGTACACAACAATACACATAGGAATCAATATTTCATTTCAAGTCATTTCGACGGCATAACGGCGGATTCTCGATACCGATCATATTAACACAACATAATCAATATCAACAACTCACAATTCTCATCATCACACATGCTAAGCTCTGAAATCTGTATATGCTCAATCAATTAGATGCTGAAATTTCACACGAATCGCATATGGTCTCATTTCTTCGTTCCGGTTTCAATTACCCTATGTCCAACATATCAAGAACACATACTAACCATCATATCACAATTCTTTCGACACACGGAATCTAAATCATGCTGAAACGTAACCAAACTTACATCCTCTTGTAGCCTTGGGTGAGAGGAGCACAAATCTAGTCTCGGATTGAAAATCGGATGAATATATCTTGCACAAATCAATTTCTAAGAAAATGAAGCATGAAGGAATTCTTGAAGGTTTCTCTCGGTTCCTGCTTGGAAGATGCTGAAGAATGACAGCAGTACAAAGTTTATATATCACATGTCATGTGTCAACATAATACTTCAAGGTGGATTTCTCGCACAGAGCACCGCGGGTGCGCTCCTTCTTGACCGCGGGTGCGGTTAGCTCACGGCATCCCCTTCCAATTTTTCAAAATCGACAACCGCGGGTGCGGTCCTGTGTTCACCGCGGGTGCGTTCACCCTACTGTAAATCTTCCACATTTCATGAGTCACAACCGCGGGTGCGGTAGAAGACTAAGCGTGGGTGCGGTCTGATGCGAACACGGATGGTCAGGCGCCAAGGAAAGCATGGGACCCTTTGGAGTTGCCGGAGGGACCAACCACGAGGGGACGCCTAAAGAAGTTCAAGGAGGCATTACAAGGAGTCATGAGCAAGCATGAAGGGGTCGTGATGCATGGGAGCACGTTTGGAGGCCAGCGGAATGTGATTCAAGCATTGTTGGAGCCGGCCGAGTCTACACGGATGTGCACACGGACCTGCACACGGGGTCCGTGTCCTTTACAGCCGAGGATGAAGAATTCCAGTGCCTACACGGACCCGAGCACGGACCAGTACACGGGGTCCGTGTCCTATGATATTTGCGAAGACAGTGTCTACACGGACCCGTACACGGAGGTGAGTACGGGGTCCATGTCCTTTGTTTCCAGCTGAAGTTATTTTCCGAGTGTACACGGACCCGGGCACGGAGGGCTACACGGGGTCCGTGTCTGAGACGGCTGCGCGGGAATATTTTCCTTTCTAGAGTTTTAATTATTTTGGAGACTAGATTTTTGATTTCTTTTTGACATATAAATATGTTTTGGACGAAATTTTACACACAATTCAGATCATTATTGATATTTTATCATTGTTCTTGAGTTTTCTCTCAAACAATTAAAGCTTTTGCTTTGTCAAACAAAAATCAAACTTATCAAAGTTTTTAACTTTGTGGCGTTTGTCGATCGTGCTTGTGCGGATTGTCGTCGACTTGTTCTTCGAAGGTTCGTTATAATCTCGGTTGTTTATCTCGTGATTATTTGTTGCTAGACTTTTCATAGTTTAGAGGTGAAAATCACAATACACACACTTGATTTAAAAGATCGGACAACAACGATTCTTTGTTCGTTATTGAATTGAGGGCGCGATTTGATTCTAATCGTGTTTGCTATTCGTCGTACAAAGATTCACATCACGGTCTGTCTTTATCAATATATTCAAGTTTTGCAACGTCGTTTCTCCCCGTTTGTTCTTGCATTCCATATTCATACTATATATCAATTCAAACGTATCAACAAGAATCTCGGGCATTACATTTCTCCCCCTCTTAGATATGAGTTCGTCCTCGAACTCGAAAGCACTCAATCAAGGTATATATAAGATGCAACATAATCAAAACTGAATAAATACTCACATCATGAAAATAGCTCGGGATATTTCTGTCTCATCTCTGATTCTATCCCCCAAGTCGCTTCTTCAATGCCATGACAACTCCACTAGACTTTCACTAGCGGAATAGTCTTCGTTCTGAGCTGCTTTTTTTTCGATCCAAAATTTGCAATGGTTGCTCAAAATAACTCAGTGTATCGTCAAGCTCGGCCTCATCAGGCTGAATGACATGAGAAGCATCAGGCATGTATCTACGCAGCATCGATATATGAAAAACATCATGTATCCCATATAAAGAAAGAGGAAGAGCAAGTCGATATGCTCGATCGCAAATCTTTTCAAGAATCTCGTACGGACCAATGTATCTAGGAGACAATATCCCGCGTTTGCCAAATCTGACAACGCCTCTGAATGGAGAAATCTTCAAGAATACTCTGTCTCCCTATTCAAATACTAACGGTCTACGTCTGATGTTCGCATACTTGGCTTGTCTATCCTGCGCCATCTTCATTCTCTTCTGAATGCTCTTCACCTTCTCAGTCATTTCACGAATCATATCAGGTCCAAGTTCTGGTACCTCAGATACATCATCCTAAAACAGAGGAGATCTGCACTTCTTGCCATATAACGCCTCAAACGGTGCCATCTCGATGCTCGTTTGATAGCTGTTGTTGTACGAGAATTCACAAAGTGGTAGTGAATCTTGCCAACTAGTGCCAAAATCTAGTACTACAGCTCTCAACATATCCTCTAATGTTTGGATAGTCCGCTCTGACTGTCCGTCTGTCTGAGGATGATAAGCAGTGCTCAGATGTAATGTCGTACCTAAAGCCTGCTGCAGACTGTGCCAGATATGAGAAGTGAATCGTGGATCACGATCTGATACGATCGACTTCGGCACACCATGCAGTCTGACTACCTCTCTGATATATATCTCAGCCATCTGATCATGTCGGTACGTCATTCTGTACGGAATAAAACAAGCTGATTTGGTCAATCTGTCAATAATGACCCAAATCGCATCACAGCCCCGGGATGATCGTGGTAACTTCGTAACGAAATCCATGGAAATGTGATCCCATTTCCATTCAGGAATAGAGAAACTCTGAAGTAGACCTCCGGGCTTCTTCCTCTCGGCCTTCACCTGTTGGCAATTCAAGCACTTAGACACAAACTCTGCAATATCTGACTTCATCTGTTTCCACCAGAATTGTGTCTTCAAATCGTTGTACATCTTCCTGCCACCAGGATGAATACTGAACCGACTACAGTACCCTTCTAACAATATCTGTTGTTTCAAATCTGAAACATCTGGCACTACAAGACGGTTATTCACATACAGAATATGATTATGTACCTGATATTCTGACTGATGTCCTGATCTGACCATCTGAATCGACTTCTGAATATTCTGATTAGTTCTTTGTGCTGCTTTAATTCTCAAAATCAAATCTGGCTCAACTTGAATCGTAGCAAGTCGTAGTGGTCTACTATCTGTATCAAATGCTAATCCAGAAAAACAGCAATCTTCAATCATATTCGAAACACCTATCGTCGTAAGGATAGGGAACATACCTTCCGACTCAAGGCATCAGCTGCTGCATTCGATTTTCCTGGATAGTATTTGATCTCGCAATTAAAATCCTTCAGCAAATCGAGCCATCTACGCTGTCTCATGTTGAACTCTGACTGAGAAAACATATACTTTAGGCTTTTGTGATCATAGTAGATTTCAAATTTCTCGCCATAAAGATAGTGACGCCAGATCTTCAATGCAAAGGCAATGGCCGCCAATTCAAGATCATGAATTGGGTAGCGAGTCTCGTGTGGCTTCAACTGTCTCGAGGCATATGAGATTACATGTCCTCGCTGCATAATAATACATCCTAGCCCTCTGTGAGATGCATCACAATATACAACGAAATCACCAATACCTGAAGGTGTATCGTCAATACTGGAGCACTGTTCAGTCGTCTCTTCAACTCTAAAAAGCTAGATTCACAGGCTTCAGACCACACGAATGGCGCATTCTTCTGTGTCAACTCGGTAATCGGTTTCGTGATACTGGAGAAATCTTTAATAAATCGTCGGTAATACCCTGCTAAACCCATGAAACTGCGTATCTCTGGCACAGAAGTCGGTCTCGTCCAACTGATCACAGCTTCAACTTTACTCGGATCCACAGATATACCGTCTCCGGATATAATATGACCCAAGAAGACAACCTGTCTCAGCCAAAACTCACACTTTGACAGTTTAGCATATAATTTCTCATTTCTCAATGTCTGCAGCACAGTTCTTAAATGTCTGGCATGCTCAGTTTCATTCTTGGAATATACCAAAATATCATCAATAAAAACAATAACAAACTCATCCAGATACTTCTGAAAGATACTGTAATAGCCGAGCTTGGTGTACGGTACGGTTTAAGATTTCGTAAGTTTATTGACTACTTTGTCAAGTTTAGGTATAGTTTGGATGTTAAGAGTTTCGGTTTATGATTTATAGTATGGCTGGTTATAGATGTTGTGTAATGCTATTGTAGCGGCGTTACGATTAAATTCATGATAATTCGTATGTTGAGCCAATTGGTATGAGGCCAATTGGAGTGATTAGATAAGACATAGAGGTGTAACTTTCTTATTTTGAGTTTTGTTCAAATCATTGTGAAATGTAAGCCAAAAGAGCCTCGAAGTGTGTCGTGCGTTTCGTCGTTCCTCCAGTGGCACATGTTGGGAGATTTAGCATAACTTTTTACTCAGACTACCAAATGATCTGAAATTTGGAGAGATTCAAGAAAAGACATAGGACTACAACTTTCTAGTTACCACTCTTCCTAATTCTGACGGGAAGAGGCGTTTCGGAGGCGATCTTTGAGGAGGATGTGCGCAGAGCGGTAAGAAACTACTGCCCGAGCGCCACTGGTTCTGAAATTTTGTGTTTCGGGCAGAAACGTCCGCGCTAGGCCGGTAATGTATGACCGCCCGAGCGCCCAGTACAGTACAAAAGCGTGTTTTGGGTGGATTTAGGCATAAAAACCGATTGAAACTCTCATTTCTATCATTTCCCTTCTCTTCTTTTCTCTCCTCCAACGATTCCAAGTAGGGTTCTTCATTTTCTTTTTATCCTTTCTTTCAATCAAGCAATTAATCTTCAATCCGGAGTTAGAACAAGGTTATTTTTGGTTCAAGAAGCTAAGGTAAGCTTGTGGCTTTGGTTATTTCTTGGTTTTTGGTGTTGGGGGTTATATGGGATTATTGATTGTGTTGATTTTATGGGTTTATTGGTATTGTTGTTGGATTATTGAGATGTTGAAGGTCTTATATATGATTTATTGTGTAGGTTGTGTACCAAGTGTTCATGTTGAAGGTGTTCTTGTTGGTTGTAAGTGGAATCTCATTCTTGTGCTCACATGATAGTATATGTATTGTGTTTCAATGGTTTTAACATGTTATTCCCTTCCATTTGATCCATATTAGGTATTGAATTACTTGATTGTATATTTGAGACAATTGAATGTCTTAATTGTGAAAAAGGGAATACAAGAGAAAAAAGTTTACAAAGTGTTTGATTAAATGCCCCAAAGAGAGTTTAAAATGATTTATGGATTGATAGATACATAGTCATAGATTGCATGCAATTAGTTGATCAACGACCATAGGCTTATATCCCTCAGAGTTATCGATTTATATCGATGGGATATAGGTACAGAGACAGAGATACTATATAGATATCAATCCAACAGAGAAAAGAGAAATACCATCTTATTGTTATATTATTGCTATGTTATTCATGATTCAGAGTTGATGGTATTTAATGTTTTTAAATCCATGTTTTACAGAGTATGCTATGTACATTGCTATGTAAGAGTTCCACTTGCTGAGTTTTACACTCATTTCAGTTATTCATGTGATGCAGATAAGAGCGACGAATCAGGACGTTGATTGAAGCCGGGGTCATATGCATATAGAGATGGAAGGAAGTGGAAGATTATTTTGTTATACATGATCAAAATGATATTTTGTATTTTGACGCAACACTTTTTGGATCATGTATATTATTTTGATGGTATATATATTGGAAATGTATTTTGAATCCTTCCTCCCTTTAAAGAAAAATTTTTAATTCCGCTGTTATTTTATTAAAACCGGTCAGAGGGTGTTACATTTAGTTGTATCAGAGCACCGTTCTTCGGACCAATACATATGACTTCGTCTACTTTCAACAGTCCGGGTATGTCTTCTTCTACATCTATTCAATGTTATCTATTGATATGTATTGTGTGAGCACATTGTAGGAATAGATGCCTCCTAAGAGAAAGGCTGCAGAGGGTGAGGATAGTTCTTCCTCTAGAGTTGTCGATGAGTTCGGCAAGTTGTTGAAAGAGCAAGCCAAGGTCCATAGTGAGCAGATCCAACAGTTGCTCCGTCTGCAAGGAGCAGGCCAAGGGAGAGGCCAAGGTAGAGTTCTAGTAGTTCAACCAGTTGGAACCGATGGGATCTTTACTGCTTTCAAGAGAATGGATCCGCCGGAATTTGCAAGAAGCACTGATCCGTTGATGGCCGTAGAATGGGTCAAGGCACTTGAGGCTATTTTTGATCATCTCAACTATGGGGACAAAGACAGAATCAGTTGTGCAGTGTTCATGTTAGTCAAGGCAGCACGCATTTGGTGGAATGCTACCAAGGTTAGTGTGGATATTTCGACATTGAAGTGGCAGGAGTTCACTGATCTTTTCTATGACAAGTACTTCCCAGACGCACTTCGAGCTAGGAAGGTGACAGAGTTCTTGGAGCTTCGACAGGGAGGTTTGAATGTCGATGAGTATATTCTGAAGTTCGAGGAGGGCTGTCTGTTTGTCCCGTATATTGCTTCCAACGACAAGGATAAAGGTGCTCATTTCATTAGAGGCCTTCGAGCAGAGATCCGGAGAGACATCAACATGTCGAAAGCCGTGACATTCAAGGAGATTGTGGCTAAGGCCTTGTTGGCCGAACAAGATGAGAAAGACATTGCTAGGGAAAGACAGGCGAGGCAGCAGGCCATTGTTCAGAGAGGCCAGGGTTCGAATCAAAGAGGAAGGGATGGGAAAGGCAAGTTAGAGCCGAGTCCTAAACCACCGACAGTTCCATCTGATCGTGAGAAGCCATTGTGTCCCAGGTGCAGTAGACATCATCGAAGAGAGTGCCGATTTGGTACTCATACTTGTTATCGATGTGGCACTGCAGGCCATATTGCCAAGGATTGTCCTAGAGGAACAAGTAAAGAGAAGGTTCAGGGTCGCATCTTTACCATGACGAAGGAAGGTATAAACCATAATTCTTCTGTGATCTCTAGAACTATTTTAATTTCAGGCAGAGTAGCTACGACATTGATTGATACAGGTGCTACTCATTCTTTTATGTCTGAACTATTTTTGAGATCTTTGGATATAGTTCCTTCTGTTATTCCCCTTCAGTTTAATGTTGTATTGCCTTCCGGGGATGTGTTGTGCCCGACATCTATTGTGTATGCGTGCTCTGTTCAAATTGATGAGCGAGTGGTTTATGCCGACTTGATTGTTATCCCGATGGTTGCGTTTGATATTATACTTGGCATGGATTGGCTATCAACCTATCGTGCAGTGATTGATTGCGTTGCTAAGACGGTGAAATTTGCAGATGATGGCAATAAGGAAGGTATGCTCGCCAGTGCAGGTACTTCGCTGGTCCTTCCTTTTATTTCGTGTCTCTAGGCTAAGAAGTTGTTGTTTAGAGGTTGTGATGGGTTTTTGGCTTTGATTGTTGATGTGGATAAAATTGTGAAGTTGAATATTGATGATATTGATGTTGTGAGAGAGTTCTCTGATGTTTTTGAGGATGATGTGTCGGGTTTACCGCCAGACAGAGATGTGGAGTTAGTGATTGACCTAGTTCCAGGTACGGTTCCTATTTCCAAGGCTCCGTACAGAATGGCCCCTACAGAGATGAAGGAGTTGAAGACGCAGTTGCAGGATCTTTTGGATAAAGGTTTCATTCGGCCGAGTTCTTCGCCTTGGGGAGCTACGGTTCTATTTGTCAAGAAGAAAGATGGGACTTTGCGGCTGTGTATTGATTATAGAGAGATCAACAAGGTGACTATCAAGAATAAATATTCGATACCACGGATAGATGACTTGTTTGATCAGCTGCAAGGAGCTACCGTGTTTTCGAAGATTGATCTGCGATCTGGCTATTATCAGTTTAAGGTTAGGGAGTCTGATATCCCTAAGACGGCGTTTCGGACCAGGTACGATCATTATGAGTTCCTTGTGATGTCTTTTGGTCTGACTAATGCTCCTTCAGTCTTCATGGATCTGATGAACCGAGTGTTCAAGCCGTATTTGGATAGCTTTGTCATTGTTTTCATCGATGACATATTGATTTATTCCAAGACCAGAGAGCTTCATTCAGAGCACCTCAGAGTTGTTCTTCAGTTGTTGAGAGAGAAGCGGTTGTATGCTAAGCTGAAGAAATGTGAATTCTGGTTGGAGCAGATTTCTTTCTTAGGCCATGTTGTTTCGAAGGATGGTATAGCTATTGATCCAGTGAAGATAGAGGCAGTTCAGAAATGGCCTATTCCTACCACTGTATCAGAGGTACGCAGTTTTCTCGGTTTGGCAGGTTATTATCGTCGTTTTATTTCAGATTTCTCCAAGATTGCCCTGCCGTTAACCAATCTGACGAGGAAGACTGTGAAGTTTGAGTGGTCCAATGATTGCCAAAGTGGATTTCAAGAGTTGAAAGATAGATTGACGACAGCTCCGGTACTTGCATTGCCCAGTGGTTCAGAGGACTTTGTTGTTTATACTGACGCGTCGAAGAAAGGTCTTGGTGCAGTGCTGATGCAACGTGGAAAGGTTATAGCCTATGCTTCTCGCTAGTTGAAGGACTGCGAGAAGAATTATCCTACGCACGATTTGGAGCTGGCAGCTGTGGTTTTCGCCCTGAAAATATGGAGACATTACTTATATGACGAAAAGTGTGAAATTTTCACGGACCACAAGAGTTTGAAGTATTTGTTTTCTCAGAAAGAACTCAATATGCGACAGAGGCGGTGGTTAGAGCTTGTCAAAGACTATGATGTGACTATTAGTTACCACCCAGGAAAGGCAAATGTTGTAGCAGATGCATTGAGCCGTAAGTCGAGTTCTTCTTTGAGTTCTTTGATTCAGAAGCCATTGTTGTTGGACTTGCAGCGAGAAGAGATAGCTTTGGTGGTTCCGGGAACCATTGCTCGCTTTTCAGCGTTGGTTATTCGGGCTACATTGACGTTCAGGATCCGTAGAGAGCAGGTCAATGATTTACAGTTGACAGAGTTGAGAGCCAGAACAGAGGAGAGAGGTAATTTAGAGTTTGGGTTGAATGGAGATGGTTTAGTGACTTTTAGAGGCCGTATTTGTGTTCCTACTGGTGATGATATTCGTAGAGACATCTTGACAGAGGCTCATACCGCGCCATATTAGATACATCCAGGTGGTACCAAGATGTATCATGATCTTCGTAGACTCTATTGGTGGCAAGGTATGAAGAAAGATATTGCCATGTTTATTTCTCAGTGCCTAACTTGTCAGCAGGTGAAGATTGAGCACCAGAGACCTGCTGGGACATTGCTATCATTGTCGATTCCTCAGTGGAAATGGGAGCATATTACGATGGATTTCGTGACTGGTCTTCCAAGGACGCAGAAGGGTTTTAATTCTATTTGGGTTATTGTGGATCGATTGACCAAGTCAGCGCATTTTCTTCCAGTCAAGACGACGTATTCTGTGAACCAGTATGCCGAAGAGTACTTAGCAGAGATTGTTAGACTTCATGGTTTTCCTGTGTCGATCGTGTCTGATCGTGACCCTAAATTTTCTTCAGAGTTTTGGAAGAGTTTGCACAGAGCTATGGGTTCACGGTTAGCATTTAGTACAGCATATCACCCCCAGAGTGACGGTCAATCAGAGAGAGTTATTCAGATTCTAGAGGATATGCTTTGTGAGGCCCGGGGCCGAAGAGGGCGGGGGGTGATCGCCGGTGCCATCAGTTAGTTGCACGGACAATGAGCGGCTCCTGGCAGGCTTCTAGGTGAAGGGAACATGAATGAACCGAACCCACACGGGAATGAGAGGGATTCCGAGACTGTTCAATGTAATGGACTATACAGTTGAAGAGGGCTTAAAAGATTTGATTTGTACTACTCATATCACGAAGGTGCATCTTCTTTTCGGTAGCTCATCACATAAGAACTCCAAAGTTAAGCGTGCTTGACTTGGGGCAAATTTTGGGATGGGTGACCTCCTGGGAAGTTTCCCAGGGTGCGTGTGAGTGAGGACATAAGCACGCTGGAAAGACTCGTCTTGATACAGTGAGGACAGTCGTCGAATCTGGGGCGTTGTGAGGCCCGGGGCCGAAGAGGGCGGGGGGTGATCGCCGGTGCCATCAGTAGTTGCACGGAGAATGAGCGGCTCCTGGCAGGCTTCTAGGTGAAGGGAACATGAATGAACCGACCCACACGGGAATGAGAGGGATTCCGAGACTGTTCAATGTAATGGACTGTACAGTTGAAGAGGGCTTAAAAGATTTGATTTGTACTACTCATATCACGAAGGTGCATCTTCTTTTCGGTAGCTCATCACATAAGAACTCCAAAGTTAAGCGTGCTTGACTTGGGGCAATTTTGGGATGGGTGACCTCCTGGGAAGTTTCCCAGGGTGCGTGTGAGTGAGGACATAAGCACGCTGGAAAGACTCGTCTTGATACAGTGAGGACAGTGCATAATTCTAGATTTTTAAATTTAATTGACTTCATTGCATGATTATTTTAAATGCATTTGTTTGAAGTTAATTATTTCATTATTTCAGTTCAGTAGATTGATTTTTTAGCATTTCAGTATTTTCAGTGAGGCCGGACCGGAGTTGGAGTTTTGAGATAGAATTTAAGTTTTGAGAAATATTTTCAGAAGTTAATTTAGCTAGTAACTAAGTTCATTTAAGTTAGAAAGGAAGGTTTGAAGATTTAATTTAATTATTTGAGGTGATTAAGAAATGAACTCATTTAAGTTATTAAATTAAGGGGTTAGCTCACTAAATTATTTAAAGGATTAGTAAGGCTTTCAAGGATTATTAGTTGACTAGATAATCAACATTTCCCTTTATTTTATCATGCATTTTTCGGCCACCCTTAGTGCTAGAAGATTCATTTTCCAACTCACCAACTTTGACCAATTCTTTGCATGTAATTAGTAGGATAATTCTAGGATTTTTGGGAGCACAATTTAATTAAATAAATGGACATATCCTAGTCTAGAATCAAGCTAAATTTCGGCCACCACCTCCTAGAAGCATCCACCAACTCATTTGATATCAATTCAAAATTCAAATTCAAAGGGGAGTGGACTTGGTCTTGATATGATCCTATTTTTGTGCACCCTTCTCCTCACCTTCATAACCATCACTCCCCCCTCCACCTCCACCGAAAATAAGACCCCTTTTCAGTAGAAAAAACGTGGATAGCAGCTAGGGAGAAAGGGAGAAAAATCGAGAGCCAAGAAAGGTAGAGAAGCAAGCCACTCCGTCTCCTCCGCGCCGTCTCGTCTCTTCTTTTCGTTTTCTTTCGAAACGAAACCAGGCATGTATAGATTTCTTTCAAACCTCAATCAAGTCATATTATCATTTATTTTTCAGTACATGATCATGTTTTAGCAAGCAAAAACCGAGATACATGTCAAAATATTTTTGGAACACACATGCAGAATTTCGGCCCTTTCATGACAAGCTTCACGTTTTTCTGAGTTTTGGTGGTTTCAGGTATTGGATCGACTCCAGGCTCCCAAGGCGGCTTGTATACATGTAGTAGGATGCATTAGGACCATGCTGGTCCATTCAAACCAGCCCCATGCTTGCTGGAAATTCAGAATGACAGCAAGTCCCTTAGGTGCAGAAAAATGTGGTTCGAAAATTTCAGTTTTGTGTCAAGGGTTGTGGATCTGATCTTGGCTGCCCCAAGGGCCTTTAGCCATGGTTGGATCCCTTCCCTAGCATGTCTAAGACGTGACTAAGTCGCCCTTTTGGTGGCTTGGTCCATGGCTCATCGGTTTTTAAATAATCAACAAGAACAGCCCCTTTCCCCATTCGGCCCTTCCATTTTTCAGCATATGGTTCGTTTCTTTTGTGGCTTGGTGTGGATCTTGGTTGGCCTATGGCCCTTAGCCACGGTTCATATCATGCTCCTAGATGTCTAGATCGTGCCATGGTCAATCAAATGGCCACTGGAACGACGCAAGACATCGATCATAGCATAAACACTACACACGCATGCACGTTGCTCTCGGTTGGACCCTTCGGTTAAGATTTGGTGTGATGCGGATTGTGGCTGGCCTAGGGCCCTTAGCCATGGTTCAAATCATTCCTTGGGATGTTGGTAAGAGTCTCTAGTCGGTGGTTCACGCCCCTAATGGCCGATAGTCTCGAAACCAATGCAAGTCTTGTAGTGCGCAGCTGCTGTATTTTTTGACAGCAAGTATGCTGCTGTTCAGAAGCGTCGTTTGAGTTCTTGGTTGGCTTTTAGCCCATGGCCTTGGACTGGACAGTGCCTCATTGAGTTGGGAAGGTCATGTTTTCGACCGTTTGTCATTTGGATCATTTTTGAGGTCGTACGAGAATTTACGGTGCAATGTGCCAAATTGACTCTCGAAAGAGCGTTTCGTGTTTTGGCCTCCATTTCACCTAGATTTCGACCCTATCATTTTAGGAGCATTATTTTATGATTTTTCAGCGTATTTTAATCATGACTATACGTCGGTTCAGTGTCGGTTCAGGTTGGCTCGGAGTCATGATTAAATGCGAAGTCATTAGGCGTCATAGTCGCATCTTTTGAACGTAAATTGCATAGTTGGTCATGTATAAGCTATTGCATATTTTTCATGGCACAGTTAGGTTGCAGCGAGCCTGGGAACGATCCAATCCAATCCAGTTGGTAAAATTACAGGAATTTTCATTATGCCAGTTAATTATTTTACGTGCATTAAACAGAAAATGATTATTTTTTTTGAGATTTATGCGATATGGCTTGTGGTTCATTCACTATGTGGGAGTGTTATTTTTATACGGTCGCCAGTGACCGATCAGTTCAGTATGGTACCACCCGGTCGCCAGTGACCGGCCAGCTCAGATCAGTTTCAGCCTCCCCGGTAGCCAGTTACCGATCAGTTCAGCTTAGTGCAGTGGCCACAAGCGTAAAACATAATCTCAACAGAAAATTTTATCAGTTATTTCAGTACAGGCTCCAAGGAGCAAATATTTTTACAGTGACTTCCAGTTCAGTTATGCACGTATTATAATTGCTCAGTACAGATTATTTTCAGTATGCCTCAGGACAGGATATTTTATCACATGCATATTTTAAATTCAGATTTTTACTCGTTACCTGCGATTTATGCATGCTGAGTCTTTAGACTCACTAGACTTGATTGTTGTAGGTACTGATGAGGCCAGGGCCGAGGGCAGGGACCAGTGAGCCAGCTTGGGTCGGCAGTAGTGGCACCCGAGGACCTCAGTGCAGCAGTTGTTATGTTTTTCCGCAAACAATTTTATCAGTTGTTGGATATTTTTAAATTGTGATTTTTGGCAAACTTTATTTTCTTCCGCTGCAATTATTTTGAAATATTGAACTTGTTTCACCAGTGATTTTATGAGCGAGGCCATTAAGTTCTATTTTAAAAAAAAAAAAAAAAATTTTTTTTAATTTTCCGCAAATTTTCAAACAAGTAGTTCGAGGGTCTTCACAGTTGGTATCAGAGCCAGGTTCATGTGAGGCCCGGGGCCGAAGAGGGCGGGGGGTGATCGCCGGTGCCATCAGTAGTTGCACGGACAATGAGCGGCTCCTGGCAGGCTTCTAGGTGAAGGGAACATGAATGAACCGACCCACACGGGAATGAGAGGGATTCCGAGACTGTTCAATGTAATGGACTGTACAGTTGAAGAGGGCTTAAAAGATTTGATTTGTACTACTCATATCACGAAGGTGCATCTTCTTTTCGGTAGCTCATCACATAAGAACTCCAAAGTTAAGCGTGCTTGACTTGGGGCAATTTTGGGATGGGTGACCTCCTGGGAAGTTTCCCAGGGTGCGTGTGAGTGAGGACATAAGCACGCTGGAAAGACTCGTCTTGATACAGTGAGGACAGTCGTCGAATCTGGGGCGTTACAAGAGTGGTATCAGAGCCGACCTCTCTTAGTACGGTGTGGTTCGGGGACGAACCAAGCGGAAGCTGGTGGGCATGTGAGGCCCGGGGCCGAAGAGGGCGGGGGGTGATCGCCGGTGCCATCAGTAGTTGCACGGACAATGAGCGACTCCTGGCAGGCTTCTAGGTGAAGGGAACATGAATGAACCGAACCCACACGCGGGAATGAGAGGGATTTCGAGACTGTTCAATGTAATGGACTATACAGTTGAAGAGGGCTTAAAAGATTTGATTTGTACTACTCATATCACGAAGGTGCATCTTCTTTTCGGTAGCTCATCACATAAGAACTCCAAAGTTAAGCGTGCTTGACTTGGGGCAATTTTGGGATGGGTGACCTCCTGGGAAGTTTCCCAGGGTGCGTGTGAGTGAGGACATAAGCACGCTGGAAAGACTCGTCTTGATACAGTGAGGACAGTCGTCGAATCTGGGGCGTTACAAGTGGTATCAGAGCCGACCTCTCTTAGTACGGTGTGGTTCGGGGACGAACCAAGCGGAAGCTGGTGGGCATGTGAGGCCCGGGGCCGAAGAGGGCGGGGGGTGATCGCCGGTGCCATCAGTTAGTTGCACGGACAATGAGCGGCTCCTGGCAGGCTTCTAGGTGAAGGGAACATGAATGAACCGAACCCACACGGGAATGAGAGGGATTCCGAGACTGTTCAATGTAATGGACTGTACAGTTGAAGAGGGCTTAAAAGATTTGATTTGTACTACTCATATCACGAAGGTGCATCTTCTTTTCGGTAGCTCATCACATAAGAACTCCAAAGTTAAGCGTGCTTGACTTGGGGCAATTTTGGGATGGGTGACCTCCTGGGAAGTTTCCCAGGGTGCGTGTGAGTGAGGACATAAGCACGCTGGAAAGACTCGTCTTGATACAGTGAGGACAGTCGTCGAATCTGGGGCGTTACATGCTTAGAGCTTGTACTACTGATTATTCAGGTAGCTGGGATTCCAAATTGCCTTTGGTTGAGTTCACGTACAATAATAGCTACCAAGCGACGATTGGCATGGCACCGTATGAAGCACTTTATGGAAGGAAGTGTAGATCTCCCTTGTATTGGGATGAGATTGGTGAGAGGAAGATGTTGGGTCCAGAGTTGGTCCAACAGACAGCTGATGTTGTTGCTGTTATTCGAGAGAGGATGAAGACAGCGCAGTCGAGACAGAAGAGTTATGCTGATGTGCGTCGTAGACCGTTGCAGTTTGAGGTTGGCGACCATGTGTTCTTGAAGATATCACCTCTCAAGGGTTTGATGCGGTTTGGCAAGAAGGGAAAGTTAAGTCCGAGATTTATTGGCCCATTTGAAATCTTGGATAGTGTTGGTGATCGAGCTTACAGGTGTAATGCCCTAGATTGTATGTGGATAAAATGAAAAGATAAAGTGTTGTTTGAAGAAAGGGACAGCACCCGCGCCTAGAGAAGCACCGCACCCGCGGTGCATGGACAGAAAGTTAACCATTTTTACAGTAGGGTCACCGCACCCGCGATCCAAGAAGGAGTGCACACGCGGTTGATGGACAGAGAGTTGGAAATTATTTACAGAAATGACACCGCACCCGCGGTGCAAACGTGACCGCACCCGCGGTAATGTCACCGCACCCGCGATCTTATATGTACCGCACCCGCGGTCGTCGAATTTCAGAAAATGAAAGGCATGCCGTGGGTACAGCGCACCCGCGGTGAAGAGTGACCGCACCCGCGGTGCTGCATGCGAGAAATCCACCTTTGTTCCTGGTTGTGACACATGGCATATATATATATAGATATTGGACTGATTTAGTCCTTCTCATTTCAGAACTCATAATCGAGAGGAATTTCTCTTTTAAGTTCAAGGTCCTTTTCATCCTATAATTGAGCTTGTGCAAGATCCAAACTTTAATCCAAGCATAGAATCTTGCTCCCCTCTTTAAGGGCTACAAAAGGATGTAAGTTTGGTTAAGTTTTAACATGTTTTGAAGTATGCATGTTGGAGAGATGCTGATATGCTTGTGATTATATGTTCTTATGATTATGGTGAATATGGAAATACAATCGGATCGATTTTCGGATACCGTTTGAGATGGTGTCGATTTTCCAGCATGTATATTGAGTTAAGATAGTGAAGAGTTCAGTATGATACATTATATTGTAATGAGGAGTATGAGTTGATTTTGATTGATTATGATGTTAATGAGTGATCGGTATCGCAGGATTATGCCGTTGTACCGTCGATTTGTATTGAGATTGATTGTCAATTCATATATGTGTTGAATTGAGTAGAAGTTTGATAAAATACACATTGATTATGCCATTTCAGATTTGTAGTGGTAAATTTGGGAACAAGACTTCGACTACGACGACGATTATACTACAACGAAGGTATAATGCATGTTTGGTTTGGGGAAGACACGACTCAAATAAGATTCAATTTGAGTTTCCCAACAAAACCACATACTAGATTAGTTGCTTGTCTTTTGACATGATTATGATTGGTTTATGGATTGTATTCAAATCTTTTGATATGATTATGCATTTATAGATTTATATTCATGCATTTGAGATAGGAGAGTCATTGGCAGATTTGCCAAACTTCTAGACGTTCGGTGTATCGACGCATAGGAGCAGACATCCTCCGATTGTAGACATTCGATACAGACTTGACCGAAGTCTAGGAGTAAGACGTACAGTTACCCCGATTGGGAGGGTAGGTGACAGACAGCGACGTCTTATTCACACCGGGATCCCTAGAGTAGAGTCGATTCGAGTCAAGACATGACTTGATTTGAGTCGCATGTTTAGATAGATCGGTTTCATAGACTATGGAGCCATTGTTGTTGCTTTCATGCATGATTTATGATTTCGTATCAGCATGTATACATGTTTTATACTGGGATTTGTTCTCACCGGAGTTTCCGGCTGTTGTTATGTCTGTATGTGTGCATAACAATAGGTGGGGCAGGATCAGGGTCGCGACAGAGATGAAAGATCAAGATAGCGTGGTGACTACGGGCGCAGAAGATCACTAGTGATGTTGTACTAGATTTGTACTACTCGTAGTTTATGGTTTGTATTAAACCCTAGTGATGTGTTGGTAGTAAGACATGACATGTATATTATATGTGTTGTAATTAAATAAAGAAAGATATTATGTTTAGTGTTTACATTTGAATTAATGTTAAAAAGCAAAAATTTGACCCACATTTTGAATAAAGATCTAATTAATCCCAAAAAGAATTGAGTTAGAGCCCGGGTCCCAACACCAGGTGGTATCAAAGCAGTAGGTTCTGTAGACTGAGATAGAATAGAATGAGCGGGGGTAGATCGAGTCTTCTTCCTTGCTTTTGATGTGCTAGCATGATTTATTGCTTTCCCTATTATATGTTGTATTGTATCTGAGTTGATTTACAGCATATAATTGTCAAGACTGAATCAGAACCGATTTTGGATCAGAGGTATATGATCAGAGGAGGGCTGAGACAGATTGTATAGATTGTATCCTAATCTGTTTGATAATCAGTTATGCCGCCTAGAAGAATACCACAACCAGCTGCAGGTCAAGTGCCGGAACATGGTAGTACGTCAGGTACTCAGATGGACGTTACTGCGACACCGATGGAGAATTTGTTGAAGAGATTTCAATCATTCCATCCACCTACCTTGAAGGGCACAGAAAATGCAGTGGATTGCGAAAGCTGGTTGGATGATATAGAGATGTTATTTGAATCACTTGCCTATACAGATGAACGTAGAGTGAAGCTGGTTGGGCATCAATTGCAAGAAGTGGCCAAGAGTTGGTGGCTAACAGCGAAACGAGCCTTAGAACATCGAGGTATTGATATTACTTGGAAAGTCTTTAAAGATGAATTTTATCAACGTTTCTTTCCAGTGTCGTATCGAAAAGACAAAGGGGCCGAATTTGCCAACTTGAGACAGGGGCAATGGAACATAGAAGATTATGTTGCCAAGTTTTCTTCTTTGCTCCGATTTGCGCCACACGTGGCAAGGAATGATGAGGCAGTTGCAGATCAATTCATAAATGGTTTGAATCCGGACATCTTTATCCTAGTGAACACGGGGCGACCCAACACTTTTTCTGAGGCGCTGAATCGAGCAAAGGGAGCAGAGGCTGGCTTGATTAGACAGCGATGAGCTTCCTATAGCGTTCAGGGTCAGAGACCGCCACAGCCTGCCGCACAGTTTCCACCACCTCCTCCTCGATTTGATAGTGGAAGCAGCAGTAGTGGCAAGAAGGATTTTCTGAAGGCAAAGGGCAGACAGTTTAAGAAGTCAGGGAGCAGTTTGTCGAGCTCCAGTGGGTCAAGACAGAGAGGTCCTGGCCAGAGTGCAGAGTATACTGGTGTTTATTGCAGTTCTTGTGGTGGTAGGCATGCCACTGAGCAGTGTCAGGGAGTGATGGGCAGATGCAACATATGTAGGCAACAGGGACACTTTGCCAGAGTCTGTCCCCAGAGAGGTACACAGAGATTTCAGAGTGCAGGGTCATCAGCATCAGTGACTTAGCCTGAGAGGCAAGCTTCTCTGTCCATTCCTTTCAGCCCACGCCTACACAGTCCCAGCCTAGAGCCAGAGGTGGCCAGACAGTGAGCCAACCTCCCAAACAACAAGCTCAGGTGTTTGCATTGACGGAAGAGCAAGCCCAAGATGCACCAGATGATGTGATTGCAGGTAACTGTTTTCTTTGCGGTTATCCTGCATATGTATTGATAGATACAGGTGCATCACATACATTCATATAAGAACGTTTTGCATTGACACATGCATTTCCTGTCGAGTCATTGTCTACTGTAGTGTCTATTTTTTCTCCGTTGGGAAGTGGTCTGATATCTGTGACTTTAGTTAGACATTGTGTACTACAGTTTGAAGGGCATGAGATCGATTTAGAATGTGTTGTACTTGGTTTATCTGATTTTGATTGTATTGTCGGGATTGATATGTTGACTAAGTACAGAGCCACCGTAGACTGTTTTCACAAGATTGTCAGATTCAGACCTGAAATGACAGAGGAGTGGAAATTCTATGGTAAGGGTTCCAGATCTCGGATTCCCTTAGTATCTGCTCTGACTATGAGTAGATTGTTGCAGCAAGGAGCAGAAGGGTTCCTTATTTATTCAGTAGACTTACTGAAACCGAGCCCGACATTACCAGATTTGCCAGTAGTATGGGTGTTTGCAGATGTATTTCCTGACGAGATTCCGGGGTTACCTCCAGCCCGAGAGGTAGATTTTAGTATTGATCTTATTCCAGGTACCGCTCCTATATCTCGAGCTCCGTATAGGATGGCGCCTATAGAGTTGAAGGAGTTGAAAGCACAAATAGAAGATCTTCTAGCCAAGGGATATATCAGACCCAGTGTATCTCTTTGGGGTGCACCAGTGCTATTTGTGCGAAAGAAAGACGGTTCTATGAGATTGTGTATAGATTATAGGCAGCTGAACAAGGCAACGATAAAGAACAAATATCTTTTGCCTCGTATCGACGACTTATTTGATCAGTTGCAGGGATCATCTATCTATTCCAAGATCGATCTGAGATCTGGATATCACCAGCTGCGAGTACGAGATATTGATGAACCGTGTCTTTCAGAGATATTTAGATGAGTTTGTGATTGTTTTTATTGATGATATTTTGGTGTATTCAAAGAATTTGGATGAGCATGCCAATCATTTGAGAATTGTGTTTCAAACACTAAGAAATTAAAGATTATATGCGAAACTGTCAAAATGTGAGTTTTGGCTGAGACAGGTTGTCTTCTTGGGTCATATCATATCTGGAGACGGTATTTCTGTAGATCCGAGTAAAGTGGAAGCTGTGATCAGTTGGCCGAGACCGACTTCTGTGCCAGAGATACGCAGTTTCATGGGTCTAGCAGGGTACTATAGACGATTCATCAAAGATTTCTCCAGTATTGCGAAGCCGATTACCCAGTTGACACAGAAAAATGCGCCGTTTGTGTGGTCTGCGGATTGTGAATCTAGTTTCCTATAGTTGAAGAAGAGGCTGACCAGTGCACCTGTCTTGATGATTCCTTCGGGTACTGGTGATTTCGTTGTATATTGTGATGCATCTCACAGAGGGCTGGGATGTGTTCTTATGCAGCGCGGTCATGTGATCGCATATGCCTCTAGACAGCTGAAGCCACACGAGATTCGATACCCTATTCATGATCTTGAATTGGCGGCTATTGTTTTTGCATTGAAGATTTGGCGTCATTATCTTTATGGTGAGAAATTTGAGATTTACTCTGACCATAAAAGCCTGAAGTATCTATTTTCTCAGTCAGAGTTGAACATGAGGCAGCGTAGATGGCTTGATCTACTGAAAGATTTTGATTGCGAGATCAAGTACTATCCATGGAAGTCAAATGCAGCAGCAGATGCCTTGAGTCGAAAGGTTTGTGCTCTATCCTTATCGACCATAGGTGTGACTAATATGATTGAAGACTGTTGTTTGTCTGGATTAGCATTTGATACAAGTAGTAGACCATTGCTACTTGCTTCGATTCAAGTTGAACCAGATTTGATTTTGCGAATCAAAGAAGCGCAGAGAACTGATCAGAATATTCAGAAGTCGATTCAGATGGTTAGATCAGGACATCAGTCAGAATACCAGGTACATGATTTTGTTCTGTATGTGAATAACCGCCTTGTAGTGCCAGATGTTGCAGAGTTGAAGCAACAGATTTTGTCAGAAGCGCACTGTAGTCGGTTCAGCATTCACCCTGGTGGCAAAAAGATGTACAACGACTTCAAGACACAGTTCGGGTGGAAACAGATGAAGTCAGACATTGCCGAATTTGTGTCTAAGTGTTTAAATTGCCAACAGGTGAAGGCTGAGAGAAAGAAGCCCGGAAGTTTACTTCAGAGTTTGTCTATTCCAGAATGGAAATGGGATCACATTTCCATGGATATCGTGACGAAGTTACCTCGATCATCCCGAGGCTGTGACGCGATTTGGGTCATTATTGACAGATTAACCAAATCAGCGTGTTTTATTCCGTACAGAATGACGTACAGACATGATCAGATGGCTGAGATATATATCAGGGAGGTAGTCAGATTACATTGTGTGCCGAAGTCTATCGTATCAGATCGTGATCCACGATTCACTTCACACTTTTGGCACAGTCTGCAGCAGGCTTTAGGTACGACATTACACCTGAGCACTACTTATCATCCCCAGACAGATGGACAGTCAGAGCGGACTATCCAGACTTTAGAGGACATGTTGAGAGCTGTAGTGCTAGACTTTGGCACTAGTTGGCAAGATTCACTACCGTTGTGTGAATTCTCGTACAACAACAACTACCAAACGAGTATAGAGATGGCACCGTTTGAAGCATTGTATGGCAAGAAGTGCAGATCTCCTCTATATTGGGATGATATATCTGAAGTACCAGAACTTGGGCCTGATATGATTCGTGATATGACTGAGAAAGTGAAGATAATCCAGAAAAGAATGAAAACAGCACAGGATATGCAAGCCAAGTATGCCAATATCAGACGTAGACCGCTAGTATTTGGACAAGGAGACAGAGTATTTTTGAAGATTTCTCCCTTCAAAGGCATTGTCAGATTTGGCAAGCGTGGGAAATTGTCTCCTAGATACATCGATCCATACGAGATTCTTGAAAAGATTGGCGATCGAGCATATCGACTGGCTCTTCCTCCTTCTCTATCCCGGATACATAATATTTTTCATGTATCGATGCTGCGTAGATATATGCCAGATTGTTCTCATGTCATTCGGCCTGACGAAGCTGAGCTAGATCAGACATTGAGTTATGTTGAACAACCGATACAAATTCTTTATCGGAAAGAGAAACAACTTAGAACGAAGACTATTCTGCTAGTGAAAGTCCAGTGGAGTCGTCATGGCACCGAGGAAGCGACTTGGGAGACAGAAGCAGATATGAAACAGAAATATCCCGAGTTATTCTCATGATGTAAGTATTGTTTCAGCTGTTGACTTTACTGCTGTTCATACATACTTTGATTAATTGATTTCACGTTCGAGGACGAACTAATATCTAAGAGGGGGAGAAATGTAATGCCCTAGATTGTATGTGGATAAAATGAAAATATAAAGTGTTGTTTGAAGAAAGGGACCATACCCGCGCCTATAGAAGCACCGCACCCGCGGTGCATGGACAGAAAGTTAACCATTTTTACAGTAGGGTCACCGCACCCGCGGTCCAAGAAGGAGTGCACCTGCGGTTGATGGACAGAGAGTTGGAAAGTATTTATAGAAATGACACCGCACCCGCGGTGCAAACGTGACCGCACCCGCGGTAATGTCACCGCACCCGCGATCTTATATGTACCGCACCCGCGGTCGTCGAATTTCAGAAAATGAAAGGCATGCCGTGGGCACAGCGCACCCGCGGTGAAAAGTGACCGCACTCGCGGTGCTGCATGCGAGAAATCCACCTTTGTTCCTTGTTGTGACACATGGCATATATATATATATAGATATTGGACTGATTTAGTCCTTCTCATTTCAGAACTCAGAATCGAGAGGAATTTCTCTTTTAAGTTCAAGGTCCTTTTCATCCTATAATTGAGCTTGTGCAAGATCCTAACTTTAATCCAAGCATAGAATCTTGCTCCTCTCTTTAAGGGCTACAAAAGGATGTAAGTTTGGTTAAGTTTTAACATGTTTTGAAGTATACATATTGGAGAAATGCTGATATGCTTGTGCTTATATGTTCTTATGATTATGGTCAGTATGGAAATACAATCGGATCGATTTTCGGATACCGTTTGAGATGGTGTCGATTTTCCATCATGTATATTGAGTTAAGATAGTGAAGAGTTCAGTATGATACATTATATTGTAATGAGGAGTATGAGTTGATTTTGATTGATTATGATGTTATTGAGTGATCGGTATCGCAGGATTATGCCGTTGTACCGTCGATTTGTATTGAGATTGATTGTCAATTCATATATGTGTTGAATTGAGTAGAAGTTTGATAAAATACACATTGATTATGCCATTTCAGATTTGTAGTGGTAAATTTGGGAACAAGACTTCGACTACGACGACGATTATACTACAATGAATGTATAATGCATGTTTTGTTTGGGGAAGACACAACTCAAATAAGATTCAATTTGAGTTTCCCAACAAAACCACATACTAGATTAGTTGCTTGTCTTTTGACATGATTATGATTGGTTTATGGATTGTATTCAAATTGTAACGCCCCAGATTCGACGACTGTCCTCACTGTATCAAGACGAGTCTTTCCAGCGTGCTTATGTCCTCACTCACACGCACCCTGGGAAACTTCCCAGGAGGTCACCCATCCCAAAATTGCCCCAAGTCAAGCACGCTTAACTTTGGAGTTCTAATGTGATGAGCTACCGAAAAGAAGATGCATCTTCGTGATATGAGTAGTACAAATCAAATCTTTTAAGCCCTCTTCAACTGTACAGTCCATTACATTGAACAGTCTCGGAATCCCTCTCATTCCCGTGTGGGTTCGGTTCATTCATGTTCCCTTCACCTAGAAGCCTGTCAGGAGCCGCTCATTGTCCGTGCTACTGATGGCACCGGCGATCACCCCCCGCCCTCTTCGGCCCCGGGCCTCACATGCCCACCAGCTTCCGCTTGGTTCGTCCCCGAACCACACCGTACTAAGAGAGGTCGGCTCTGATACCACTTGTAACGCCCCAGATTCGACGACTGTCCTCACTGTATCAAGACGAGTCTTTCCAGCGTGCTTATGTCCTCACTCACACGCACCCTGGGAAACTTCCCAGGAGGTCACCCATCCCAAAATTGCCCCAAGTCAAGCACGCTTAACTTTGGAGTTCTTATGTGATTAGCTACCGAAAAGAAGATGCACCTTCGTGATATGAGTAGTACAAATCAAATCTTTTAAGCCCTCTTCAACTGTACAGTCCATTACATTGAACAGTCTCGGAATCCCTCTCATTCCCGTGTGGGTTCGGTTCATTCATGTTCCCTTCACCTAGAAGCCTGCCAGGAGCCGCTCATTGTCCGTGCAACTGATGGCACCGGCGATCACCCCCCGCCCTCTTCGGCCCCGGGCCTCACACAAATCTTTTGATATGATTATGCATTTATAGATTTATATTCATGCATTTGGGATAGGAGAGTCATTGGCAGATTTGCCAAACTTCTAGACGTTCGATGTATCGACGCATAGGAGCAGACATCCTCCGATTGTAGACATTCGATACAGACTTGACCGAAGTCTAGGAGTAAGACGTACAGTTACCCCGATTGGGAGGGTAGGTGACAGACAGCGACGTCTTATTCACACCGAGATCCCTAGAGTAGAGTCGATTCGAGTCAAGACATGATTTGATTTGAGTCGCATGTTTGATTGAGTCGCATGTTTAGATAGATCGGTTTCATAGACTATGGAGCCATTGTTATTGCTTTCATGCATGATTTATGATTTCGTATCAGCATGTATACATGTTTTATACTGGGATTTGTTCTCACCGGAGTTTCCGGCTCAACTTGAATCGTGGCAAATTTAGCAATATAAGCTTTCATTTGTTTCTACCAAAACTGTCTTTTCAAATCATTATATATATTTTCTTGCCACCAGGATGAATACTGAATCGAATGTTGTGCACTTCTGATAGTATCTATCGTTTCACTCCGAAACATTTGGCAAAACAATACAATTATTTACATACAGAACATTGTCATGAACCTGATACTCGGATCGATGTCTTGCTCGAACTCTCGCTATCTAGTTCTGTACATTCTGATCAACTTTCTGAGCTGCTTATATTTCAAAATCAGCTCTGGGTCGGACTGTACAATATAAATTCCGCCACTGTCTACTATCTGATTCGAACACGGATTCAGAAAAACAGCAAAATTCAATCAAATTCAAAATATCACTCATCAGTACTGATCTGCTAACTCATAAAACCGCAAATATCTAACACTGATATCCATCTCGGCCCACTAATTACGGTTTAATTATGCTAAAATCAACATATACATCATCTTCAGATATAACATACCCTGAATGCAATCTGTCTCAATCAGGATTCACCAATTCAACAGTTTCTAATATCAAGTCAAGGTTAAAATCAATCTCTCTGACTGAAATCAAATCTAAAGTCTTCTCTGGGAAAACATCAATAACTTTCATATCATTGGTAAATCAGCCAATGATAGACTCAACTTCAGTAAATCAACTGAATACATGAGGAGTTTCTCTGCTCCTTTCTGTAATAATCGAGTCATAGATAGTACGGATTATCAAAGGAATTCTCAATCTAGAATCCTTATCGTACAATATTCATCCCTTGGCCATCTCAGGTCCGATTCTCACCATCCTCTGGAACTAATAGAGGGTAGCTCTGTACTTGGTCAGCATATCAATATCAGTAATGCAGTCCCAAAATCAGACAACACTAGTACAATACCAGCTACCAAACGATCTAACTCAATCTCATTCTAATCCTATTGTAGTATACGATATTTTACAGAATTCACTGCTATAAAAACTCTCCCCAACCGGTAAAGAGATATACTACAGTAGATAAAACTCAACAGATAATGCATGACTCAATGCAAATCGCTAAAAAATAAACGTATGGGACGTGTCCGTATTCATCAATACAAAAGCAAGATAACTACATCAAGAACAGTTACCTGCAACATCATCATCTGGTGCTTCCTGAGCCGGCTCCTCAGTCAAAGCAAATACTCTGGCCTGCTGTCTAGGAGGATGGCCAACTGTCTGGCTTCCTCCTGGCCTCTGCTGTGACTGAGATAGTGCTGGCTGAAATGAATGAACAGCAGCTGGTCGTCTACTCCACTGTGCCGCTGATCCAGATGATTCGGCTACCTGGGATCTTTGAGAACCCTTCTGTGGACACACTCTGGCAAAATGTCCCTGTTGTTTGCAGAAGTGGCAACTACCAAGTACTCATTGGCATTGCTCAGTGGAATGTCTCCCTCCACAATTTCCGCAGTAAGCTCCGGTATAACTCTGTTTGGAACCACTGGAGCTAGAAGAACTGCCGCCAGACTTCTTAAACTACTTTCCTCTAGCCTTCTGAAAATCTTTCTTTCCACCACTGCTACTATCACTCTCAAATCGGGGTGATGGTTGATGTGGTCTCGGTGCGAGAGGATCCATTCTCTTGAATGGATTCCAAGTAGGGTTCTTCATTTTCTTTTTATCCTTTCTTTCAATCAAGCAATTAATCTTCAATCCGGAGTTAGAACAAGGTTATTTTGGGTTCAAGAAGCTAAGGTAAGCTTGTGGCTTTGGTTATTTTTTGGTTTTTGGTGTTGGGGGTTATATGGGATTATTGATTGTGTTGATTTTATGGGTTTATTGGTATTGTTGTTGGATTATTGAGATGTTGATGGTGTTATATATGATTTATTGTGTAGGTTGTGTACCAAGGGTTTATGTTGAAGGTGTTCTTGTTGGTTGTAAGTGGAATCTCATTCTTGTGCTCACATGATAGTATATGTATTGTGTTTCAATGGTTTTAACATGGTATTCCCTTCCATTTGATCCATATTAGGTATTTAATTACTTGATTGTATATTTGAGACAATTGAATGTCTCAATTGTGAAAAAGGGAATACAAGAGAAAAGAGTTTACAAAGTGTTTGATTAAATGCCCCAAAGAGAGTTTAAAATGATTTATGGATTGATAGATACATAGTCATAGATTGCATGCAATTAGTTGATCAACGACCATAGGCTTATATCCCTCAGAGTTATCGATTTATATCGATGGGATATAGGTACAGAGACAGAGATACTATATAGATATCAATCCAACAGAGAAAAGAGAAATACCATCTTATTGTTATATTATTGCTATGTTATTCATGATTCAGAGTTGATGGTATTTAATGTTTTTAAATCCATGTTTTACAGAGTATGTTATATACATTGCTATGTAAGAGTTCCACTTGCTAAGTTTTACACTCATTTCAGTTATTCATGTGATGCAGATAAGAGCGACGAATCAGGACGTTGATTGAAGCCGGGGTCATATGCATATAGAGATGGAAGGAAGTGGAAGATTATTTTGTTATACATGATCAAAATGATATTTTGTATTTTGACGCAACACTTTTTGGATCATGTATATTATTTTGATGGTATATATATTGGAAATGTATTTTGAATCCTTCCTCCCTTTAAAGAAAAATTTTTAATTCCGCTGTTATTTTATTAAAACCGGTCAGAGGGTATTACATTTAGTGGTATCAGAGCACCGTTCTTCGGACCAATACATATGACTTCGTCTACTTTCAACAGTCCGGGTATGTCTTCTTCTACATCTATTCATTGTTATCTATTGATATGTATTGTGTGAGCACATTGTAGGAATAGATGCCTCCTAAGAGAAAGGCTGCAGAGGGTGATGATAGTTCTTCCTCTAGAGTTGTCGATAAGTTCGGCAAGTTGTTGAAAGAGCAAGCCAAGGTCCATAGTGAGCAGATCCAACAGTTGCTCCGTCTGCAAGGAGCAGGCCAAGGGCGAGGCCAAGGTAGAGTTCCAGTAGTTCAACAAGTTGGAACCGATGGGATCTTTACTGCTTTCAACCAGTTGGAGCCGATGGGACCAATACAGTTTTGGTGGAAACAAATGAAAGCTGATATTGCTGATTTTGTTTGTCTGGTTTAGCATTTGACACAGATAGTAAACCATTAAGATTTGTCACGATTCAAGTTGAGCCAGATTTGATTATGAAAATCAAAGAAGCTCAAAGAACAGATCAAAATATACAGCAATTAATTCAGATGGTCAGATCAGGACATCAGTCTGAATATCAGATACATGATTTTGTCCTGTATGTGAATAACCGTATTGTAGTGCCAGATTCTTCAGAGTTGAAACAACAAATATTGTCAGCAGCGCACTGTAGTCGGTTCAGCATTCACCCTGGTGGCAGAAAGATGTACAACGACTTGAAGACACAGTTCTAATGGAAACAGATGAAATCAGATATTGCCGAATATGTGTCTAAGTGTTTAAATTGCAAACAGGTGAAGGCTGAAAGAAAGAAGCCCGGAGGTTTACCTCAGAGCCTATCTATTCCAGAATGGAAATGGGATCACATTTCCATGGATTTCGTGACGAAATTACCTCGATCATCCCGGGGCTGTGATGCAATTTGGGTCATTATTGACAGATTAACCAAATCAGCGTGTTTTATTCCGTATAGGATGACGTACAGACATGATCAAATAGCTGAGATATATATCAGAGAGGTAGTCAGATTGCATGGTGTGCCGAAGTCTATCGTATCAGATCGTGATCCACGATTCACTTCACACTTTTGGCAAAGTTTGCAGCAGGCTTTAGGTACGACATTGTACCTGAGCACTGCTTATCATCCCCAGACAGATGGACAGTCAGAGCGGACTATCCAGACTTTAGAGGATATGTTGAGAGCTGTAGTGCTAGACTTTGGCACTAGTTGGCAAGATTCACTACCATTGTGTGAATTCTCGTACAATAACAGCTATCAAACGAGCATAGGGATGGCACCGTTTGAGGTGTTATATGGCAAGAAGTGCAGATCTCCTCTATATTGGGATGATATATCTGAAGTACCAGAACTTGGGCCTGATATGATTCGGGAAATGACTGAGAAGGTGAAGATCATTCCGAAAAGAATGAAGACGGCACAGGATAGACAGGCCAAGTATGCCAATATCAGACGTAGACCGTTAGTATTTGAACACGAGACAGAGTATTCTTGAAGATTTCTCCTTTCAGAGGCGTTGTCAGATTTGGCAAACGCGGGAAACTGTCTCCTAGATACATCGGTCCATACGAGATTCGTGAAAAGATTGGCGATCGAGCATATCGATTGGCTCTACCTCCGTCTCTATCCGGGATACATGATGTTTTTCATGTATCGATGCTGTGAGATATATGCCAGATTATTCTCATATTATTCAACCTGACGAAGCTGAGCTTGATCAGACTTTGAGTTATACTGAGCAACCGATACAGATTCTTGATCGGAAAGCAAAACAGCTCAGAACGAAGACTATTCCGCTAGTGAAAGTCCAGTGGAGTCGTCATGGCACTGAAGAAGCGACTTGGGAGACAGAAGCAGATATGAAACAGAAATATCCCGAGTTATTCTCATGATGTGAGTATTTATTCAGCTTTTGACTTTACTGTTGTACGTACATACATTGATTAATTGATTTCACGTTCGAGGACGAACTAATATCTAAGAGGGGGAGAAATGTAATGCCCTAGATTGTATGTGGATAAAATGAAAAGATGAAGTGTTGCTTGAAGGAAGAGACCGCACCCGTGCCTAGAGAAGCACCGCACCCGCGGTGCATGAACAGAAAGTTAACCATTTTTACAGTAGGGTCACCGCACCCGCGGTCAAAGAAGGAGTGCACCCGCGGTTGATGGACATAGAGTTGGAAAGTATTTACAGAAATGACACCGCACCCGCGGTGCAAACGTAACCGTACCCGCGGTAATGTCACTGCGCCCGCGGTCTTATATGTACCGCACCCGCGGTCGTCGAATTTCAGAAAATGAAAGGCATGCCGTGGGCACAGCGCACCCGCGGTAAAGAGTGACCGCACCCGCGGTGCTGCATGCGAGAAATCCACCTTTGAATTCCATGAAGACACATGGCATATATATATATAATTGTGATGAGTCTTCACTTGCACCATTTTCCATCAGTTGAAAACGTGAGAGAGTGGGGAGAAGCTTCAACTCCTTATGCTTTAAGGTTGTGATTTTAAAAGAATTACATATCCAAACTTTAATCCAAGTTGAGATTCTTGTTCCTCTTGACAAGGGCTCCAAAAGGGTATACTTTCTATATCTTTTCAGCATGTTTTGAAGTTAACATGTGGAGGAAATTCATATATGTTTGTGATTATATGTTCTTGAGATTATAGATGTCGTAGAATCGTAAACGGACCGGTTATTGGATGTCGTATGCCATTTGTATGGAATTCCAGCTTACATGTGCATGAGATTATGCAGATTTTCAGAGTTTGAAATGGGAATGGTATTGACTATGAGTTGAGGATATATATGTTAAGATTTGAATTGATCGGTATCAAGACACTATGCCATTATACCGTCGAATTGTATCAAGATTTGATATTGAACCGTACTAGTATTAGTTGAGTTGTGATTTGATATTGTGCATCTCAACATTGTCATTTCAGATTTGATAGTGACAGATTCATCATCGAGACTTCGACATCGACAGACATTGTACGACGAATGGTATAATGCATGTTTTGTTTGGGGAAGACACAACTCAAATGAGATTCAATTTGAGTTTCCCAACAAAATCACATACTAGAATTATTGTTTATCTTTTGATATGATTGTGATTTGTTTATAGATTTATATTCAAATCTATTGATATGATGATGTCTTGTTTATAGATTTATATTCAAGCCTTTGAGATAGGAGAGTCATTGGCAGACTTGCCAAACTAGATGTTCGGTGGTATCGAGGCTTCGGATCAGATTCATTCCGATTGCAGACATTCGATACAGACTTGACCGAAGTCTAGGAATAAGACGTACAGTTACCCCGATTGGGAGGGTAGGTGACAGACAGTAACGTCTTATTCACACCGGGATCCCTAGAGTAGAGTCGATTCGAGTCAAGATATGATTTGATTTGAATTGCATGTTTAGATAGATCGGTTTCATAGACTATGGAGCCATTGTTATTGCTTTCATGCATGATTTATGATTTCGTATCAGCATGTATACATGTTTTATACTGGGATTTGTTCTCACCGGAGTTTCCGGCTGTTGTTATGTCTGTATGTGTGCATAACAACAGGTGGGACAGGATCAGGGTCACGACAGAGATGAGAGATGGACATAGCGTGGTGATCACGGGCGCAGCAGATGAACTAGTAGTTGTACTTTTGATTTGGACTGTATTTAATTACTGGTTTGTAGAATATGAATAAGACATGACATGTTTATTATATGTGTTGTAATTGAATAAAGAAAGATATTATGTTTAGTGTTTACATTTGAATTAATGTTAAAAAGCGAAAATTTGACCCACATTTTGAATAAAAATCAAATTAATCCCAAAAAGAATTGAGTTAGAGCCCGGGTCCCCACAACAGGTGGTATCAGAGCGGTAGGTTCTGTAGACTGAGATAGAATAGAATGAGCGGGGTAGATTGAGTCTTCTTCCTTGCTTTTGATGTGCTAGCATGATTTAATGCTTTTCCTATTATATGTTGTATTGTATCTGAGTTGATTTACAGCATATACTTGTAAAGACTGAATCAGAACCGATTCTGGATCAGAGGTATATGATCAGAGGAGGGCTGAGACAGATTGTATAGATTGTATCCTAATCTGTTTGATAATCAGATATGCCGCCTAGAAGAATACCACAACCAGCTGCAGGTCAAGTGCCAGAATAGGGGAGTACGTCAGGTACCCAGATGGACGTAACCGCTACCCCGATGAAGACTCTGTTGAAGCGGTTTCAATCATTCCGACCACCGACTTTGAAAGGCACTGAGAATGCAGCGGATTGCGAAAGCTGGTTGGATGATATAGAGATGTTATTTGAATCACTTGCCTATACAGATGAACGTAGAGTGAAACTGGTTGGGCATCAATTGCAAGAAGTGGCCAAGAGTTGGTGGCTAACAGCGAAACGAGCCTTAGAACATCGAGGTATTGATATTACTTGGAAAGTCTTTAAAGATGAATTTTATCAACGTTTCTTTCCAGTGTCATACCGAAAAGACAAAGGGGCCGAGTTCGCCAACTTGAGACAGGGCCAGTGGAACATAGAGGAGTATGTTGCCAAATTCTCGTCCTTACTTCGATTTGCACCTCACGTAGCAGGGAATGATGAGGCAGTGGCCGATCAGTTCATAAATGGCTTGAATCCGGACATCTTTACCCTAGTGAACACGGGGCAACCCAACACTTTTTCTGAGGCGCTGAATCAAGCGAAGGGAGCAGAGGCTGGCTTGATTAGGCAGCGAGGAGCTTCCTATAGTGTTCAGGGTCAGAGACCGCCACCGTTCGCCACACAGTTTCCACCACCTCCTCCTCGATTTGATAGTGGAATCAGTAGTTGTAGAACCCGTAAATCAGTCTACGTTTAAGCCATGCATAATTCTAGATTTTTAAATTTAATTGACTTCATTGCATGATTATTTTAAATGCATTTATTTGAAGTTAATTATTCATTAGTTCAGTTCAGTAGTTTGATTTTTAGCATTTCAGTTATTTCAGTGAGGCCGGACTGGAGTTGGAGTTTTGAGATAGAATTCAAGATTCGAGAAATATTTCCAGAAGTTAATTTAGCTAGCAACTAAGTTCATTTAAGTTAGAAAGGGAGGTTTGAGGATTTAATTTAATTATTTGAGGTGATTAAGAAATGAACTCATTTAAGTTACTTAATTAAGGGTTATATTCAATAAATTATTTGAGGGATTAGTGAGGCTTTTAAAAGTTATTAATTATCAACTAGATAGCAATATTTCCCCTTCATTTTATTTGTAGATTTTTCGGCCACACCCCTAGAAGAACAAACTAGGACTTGCCAACTCACCTTTAACCCATTCTTGGTTGATTAGCATGCTAATTCTTTTAGCTATATTTCCACCTTAATTAATTAATACTAGACCACTATCCCCTTGATTGGCATGATAAAATCGGCCACTATACTCTAGAATCACCCAAGAGATCATTTGATAGCAATTCAAATTCAAAATTCAAATGCATGAAGACTTGGTCTTGATATGATCCTTATATCTTGCACCATCCTCCTCACCCCTCATAACCACTCCATCACACTCCCTCCCCACCGAAATCAGACCCCTCTTCAGTAGAAAAAAACGTGAGTAATAGCTAGGGAGAAAGGGAGAAAAAAATCGAGAACTAGAAAGAACAAGAGAAGCGCTCCATCTCCTCCGTGTCGCGTCGTCGTCGTTTCGTTCGTTTTCTTTCGAAACGAAACCAGGCATGTCTAGATTCTTTCTAAACCTCAATCAAGTCATATTATCATTTATTTTTCAGTACATGATCATGTTTATTCAAGCAAAAATCGAGATCCATGTCAAAACTTTTGAAAACAACACATGCAGAATTTTTGATATTTCTTGGCAAGCTTCACGTTTTTCTTGGTTTGTGAGTTTCAGGTGATTGGTTCGACTCCAGGCTCCCAAGGCGACTCCTAGACACGTAATAGGATGCATTAGGACCATGTTGGCCCGTTCATTCAGCCCCCATGCTTGCTGGAAAACTGAAATGACAGCAAGTTTCCCATAGGCACAGATTGGTGTTCGAAATTTCAGTTTTTGTGTCAAGGGGTTGGATCTGATCTTGGCTGCCCTAAGGGCTCTTAGCCATGGTTGGATCACTTCCCTAGCATGTCTAAGACGTGACCAAGTCGTCCTTTTGGTGGCTTGGTCCATGGTGCATTGGTTTTAATCAAATCAACAAGAACAGCCCCTTTCCCCATTCGGCTTCTTCATTGGTTCAGCATATGGTTTCGGTTTTTGTTGCTTGGTATGGATCTTGGTTGGCCTATGGCCCATAGCCACGGTTCATACCATGCTCTTAGATGTCTATATCGTGCCATGGTCAATCAAATGGCCACTGGAACGACGCAAGACATCGATCTAAGCAAAACACTACACACGCATGCACGTTGGTTCTCGGTTGGAGTTTCGGTTGAGTTTTGGTGTGATGCGGGTTGTGGCTGGCCTAGGGCCCTTATCCATGGTTCAAATCACTCCTTGGGATGTTGGTAAGAGTCTCTGGTCGGTGGTTCACGCCCCAATGGCCGGTAGTCTCGAAAACAACACAAGTTACACGATTGTACAGTTGCTGGAAAATTACAGCAAGTTGCTGTGTCGGTTCGGTGGCTCGTTCGAGTTCTTGGTTGGCTTTTAGCCCATGGCCTTGGACTGGACAGTGTCTTATTGAGTTAGGAAGGTCATGTTTTCGACCGTTCGTCATTTGGATCATTTTTGAGGTCGTACGAGAATTTACGGTGCGATGTGCCAAATTGACTCTCGAAAGAGCGTTTCGTGTTTTGGCCTCTATTCCACCTAGATTTCGACCCTATCATTTTAGTAGCATTATTTTATGATTTTTCAGCGTATTTTAATCATGACTATGTGTCGGTTCAGGTTGGCTCGGAGTCATGATTAAATGCGAAGTCATTAGGCATCATAGTCGCATCTTTTGAACGTAAATTGCGTAGTTGGTCATGTTTAAGCTATTGCATATTTTTCATAGCACAGTTAGGCTGCAGCGAGCCTGGGGACGATCCAATCCAATCCAGTTGGTAAAATTACAGGAATTTTCATTATGCCAGTTAATTATTTTACGTGCATTAAATAGAAAATGATTATTTTTGAGATTTATGCGATATGGCTTGTGGTTCATTCACTATGTGGGAGTGTTATTTTATACGGTCGCCAGTGACCGATCAGTTCAGTATGGTACCACCCGGTCGCCAATGATCGGCCATCTCAGTTCAGTTTCAGCCTCCCCGGTAGCCAGTTACCGATCAGTTCAGCTTAGTGCAGTGGCCACAGACGTAAAACATAATCTCAACAGAAAATTTTACCAGTTATTTCAGTACAGGCTCCAAGGAGCAAACATTTTTACTGTGATTATCAGTTCAGTTATGCACGTATTATAATTGCTCAATACAGATTATTTTCACCATGCCTCAGGACAGGATATGTTATCACATGCATATTTTAATTCAGATTTTTACTCGTTACCTACGATATATGCATGGTGAGTCTTTAGGCTCACTAGACTTGATTGTTGTAGGTACTGATGAGGCCAGGGCCGAGGGCGGGGACCAGTGAGCCAGCTTGGGTCGGCAGTAGTGGCACCCGAGGACCTCAGAGCAGCAGTTGTTATTTTATTCCGCAAACATTTTATCAAGTCGTTGGATATTTTTAAATTGTGATTTTTGGCAAACTTTATTTTCTTCCGCTACGATATTTTAAACATTGAACTTGATTCATCAGTCGATTTTATGAATGAGGCCATTTAAGTCCTTTTAAAAAGAAAAATTTTTAATTTTTCCGCAAATTTTCAAGCAAGAAGTTCTAGGGCCTTTGAGATAGTAGTGGGAAGAAAGATTCTTTGAAGGCTAAGGGTAAGCAGTTCAAGAGAGCAGGGTGCAGTTCATCGAGCTCCAGTGGGTCAAGACAGAGAGGTCCTGGCCAGAGTATAGATGTGACAGGTGTGTATTGCACTACTTGTGGAGGCCGACATGCCACAGAGCAGTGTCTGGGAGTGATGGGCAGATGTAATATATGCAGGCAACAGGGACACTTTGCCAGAGTTTGTCCCCAGAGAGGTGCCCAGAGATTTCAGAGTACAGGGTCATCAGCATCAGTGACTCAGCCTGAGAGACAGACATCTGTACATTCATTCCAGCCACCATCTGCACAATCCCAGCCTAGAGCCAGTGGTGGCCAGACAGTGAGCCAACCTCCTAGACAGCAGGCTAGGGAGTTTGCACTGACGGAAGAGCAAGCCCAAGATGCACCAGACGATGTGATTGCAGGTAACTGTTTTCTTTGCGGTTATCCTGCATATGTATTGATAGATACAAGTGCATCACATACATTCATATCAGAACGTTTTGCATTGACACATGCATTGCCTGTAGAGTCATTGTCTACTGTAGTGTCTATTTCTTCTCCGTTGGGAAGTGGTCTGATATATGTGACTTCAGTTAGACATTGTGTACTACAGTTTGAAGGGCATGAGATCGATTTAGAATGTGTTGTACTTGGGTTATCTGATTTTGATTGTATTGTCGGGATTGACATGTTGACTAAGTACAGAGCTTTCGTAGACTGTTTTCACAAGATTGTTAGATTCAGACCTGAAATGACAGAGGAGTGGAAATTCTACGGTAAAGGGTTCCAGATCTCGGATTCCCTTAGTATCTGCTTTGACTATGAGTAGATTGTTGCAGAAAGGAGCAGAAGGGTTCCTTATTTATTCAGTAGATTTACTGAAATCGAGCCCGGCATTGGCAGATTTGCCAGTAGTACGGGAGTTTGCAGATGTATTTCCTGACGAGATTCCAGGGTTACCCCCAGCTCGAGAGGTAGATTTTAGCATTGATCTTATTCCAGGTACCGTTCCTATTTCGAGAGCCCCGTATAGGAGCCTATAGAGTTGAAGGAATTAAAAGCACAACTAGAAGATCTTTTAGCCAAGGGATATATCAGACCCAGTGTATCTCCTTGGGGTGCACCAGTGCTATTTGTGCGAAAGAAAGACGGTTCTATGAGATTGTGTATAGACTACAGGCAGCTGAACAAGGCAACGATAAAGAACAAATATCCTTTGCCTCGTATCGACGATTTATTTGATCAGTTGCAGGGATCATCTATCTATTCCATGATCGATCTGAGATCTGGATATCACCAGCTGCGAGTACGAGATATTGATATACCAAAGACAGCATTCCGAACCAGGTAATGACATTACGAATTTATTGTCATGCCTTTCGGTTTAACGAATGCTCCAGCGGTGTTTATGGGATTAATGAACCGTGTCTTTCTGAGGTATTTAGATGAATTTTTGATTGTTTTTATTGATGATATTTTGGTGTACTCTAAGAATTCTGATGAGCATGCCAATCATTTGAGAATTGTGTTGCAAACATTGAGAAATGAAAGATTATATGCGAAACTGTCAAAGTGTGAGTTTTGGCTGAGACAGGTTGTCTTCTTGGGTAATATCATATCTGGAGACGGTATTTCTGTAGATCCGAGTATAGTTGAAGATGTGATCAGTTGGCCGAGACCGACTTCTGTGCCAGAGATACGCAGTTTCATGGGTCTAGCAGGGTACTATAGACGATTCATCAAAGATTTCTCCAGTATTGCGAAGCCGATTACCCAGTTGACACAGAAAAATGCGCCGTTTGTGTGGTCTACGGATTGTGAATCTAGTTTCCTAGAGTTGAAGAAGAGGCTGACCAGTGCACCGGTCTTGATGATTTCTTCGGGTACTGGTGATTTCGTTTGTATATTGTGATGCATCTCACAGAGGGCTGGGATGTGTTCTTATGCAGCGTGGTCATGTGATCGCATATGCCTCTAGACAGCTGAAGCCACGCGAGATTCGATACCCCATTCATGATCTTGAATTGGCGGCTATCGTATTTGCCTTGAAGATCTGGCGTCATTATCTTTATGGTGAGAAATTTGAGATTTACTCTGACCATAAAAGCCTGAAGTATCTGTTTTCTCAGTCAGAGTTGAACATGAGACAGCGTAGATGGCTTGATCTACTGAAAGATTTTGATTGCGAGATCAAGTACTATCCAGGGAAGTCAAATGCAGCAGCAGATGCCTTGAGTCGAAAGGTTTGTGCCCTATCCTTATCGACGATAGGTGTTTCGAATTTAGTTGAAGATTGTTGTTTGTCTGGTTTAGCATTTGACACAGATAGTAAACCATTAAGATTTGCCACGATTCAAGTTGAGCCAGATTTGATTATGAAAATCAAAGAAGCTCAAAGAACAGATCAGAATATACAGCAATCAATTCAGATGGTCAGATCAGGACATCAGTCTGAATATCAGATACATGATTTTGTCCTGTATGTGAATAACCGTATTGTAGTGCCAGATGCTTCAGAGTTGAAACAACAAATATTGTCAGCAGCGCACTGTAGTCGGTTCAGCATTCACCCTGGTGGCAGAAAGATGTACAACGACTTGAAGACACAGTTCTGGTGGAAACAGATGAAATCAGATAATGCCGAATATGTGTCTAAGTGTTTAAATTGTCAACAGGTGAAGGCTGGAAGAAAGAAGCCCAGAGATTTACTTCAGAGCCTATCTATTCCAGAATGGATATGGGATCACATTTCCATGGATTTCGTGACGAAATTACCTCGATCATCCCGGGGCTGTGATGCAAATTTGGTCATTATTGAAAGATTAACCAAATCAGCGTGTTTTATTCCGTATAGGATGACGTACAGACATGATCAAATGGCTGAGATATATATCAGAGAGGTAGTCAGATTGCATGGTGTGCCGAAGTCTATCGTATCAGATCGTGATCCACGATTCACTTCACACTTTCAGCACAGTTTGCAGCAGGCTTTAGGTACGACATTGCACCTGAGCACATGCTTATCATCCCCAGACAGATGGACAGTCAGAGCGGACTATCCAGACTTTAGAGGATATGTTGAGAGCTGTAGTGCTAGACTTTGGCACTAGTTGGCAAGATTCACAACCATTGTGTGAATTCTCGTACAACAACAGCTATCAAACGAGCATAGGGATGGCACCGTTTGAGGCGTTATATGGCAAGAAGTGCAGATCTCCTCTATATTGGGATGATATATCTGAAGTACCAGAACTTGGGCCTGATATGATTCGGGAAATGACTGAGAAGGTGAAGATCATTCCGAAAAGAATGAAGACGGCACAGGATAGACAGGCCAAGTATGCCAATATCAGATGTAGACCGTTAGTATTTGAACAGGGAGACAAAGTATTCTTGAAGATTTCTCCTTTCAGAGGCGTTGTCAGATTTGGCAAACGCGGGAAACTGTCTCCTAGATACATCGGTCCATACGAGATTCTTGAAAAGATTGGCGATCGAGCATATCGATTGGCTCTTCCTCAGTCTCTATCCGGGATACATGATGTTTTTCATGTATCGATGCTGTGAGATATATGCCAGATTATTCTCATATTATTCAGCCTGACGAAGCTGAGCTTGATCAGACTTTGAGTTATACTGAGCAACCGATACAGATTCTTGATCGGAAAGAAAAACAGCTCAGAACGAAGACTATTCCGCTAGTAAAAGTCCAGTGGAGTCGTCATGGCACTGAAGAAGCGACTTGGGAGACAGAAGCAGATATGAAACAGAAATATCCCGAGTTATTCTCATGATGTGAGTATTTATTTACCTTTTGACTTTACTGCTGTACATACATACTTTGATTAATTGATTTCAGGTTCGAGGACGTACTAATATCTATAAGGGGGAGAAATGTAATGCCCTAGATTGTATGTGGATAAAATGAAAAGATGAAGTGTTGCTTGAAGGAAGAGACCGCACCCGCGCCTAGAGAAGCACCGCACCCGCGGTGCATGGAAAGAAAGTTAACCATTTTTACAGTAGGATCACCGCACCCCCGGTCCAAGAAGGAGTGCACCCGCGGTTGATGGACAGAGAGTTGGAAGTATTTACAGAAATGACACCGCACCCGCGGTGCAAACGTAACCGTACCCGCGGTAATGTCACTGCGCCAGTGGTCTTATATGTACCGCACCCGCGGTCGTCGAATTTCAGAAAATGAAAGGCATGCCGTGGGGCACAGCGCACCCGCGGTAAAGAGTGACCGCACCCGCGGTGCTGCATGCGAGAAATCCACCTTTGAATTCCATGAAGACACATGGCATATATATATATATAATTGTGCTGAGTCTTCACTTGCACAATTTTCCATCAGCTGAAAACGTGAGAGAGTGGGGAGAAGCTTCAACTCCTTATGCTTTAAGGTTGTGATTTTAAAAGAATTACATACCCAAACTTTAATCCAAGTTGAGATTCTTGTTCCTCTTGACAAGGGCTCCAAAAGGGTATACTTTCTATATCTTTTCAGCATGTTTTGAAGTTAACATGTGGAGGAAATTCAGATATGTTTGTGATTATATGTTCTTGAGATTATAGTTGTCGTAGAATTGTAAACGGGCCAGTTATTGGATGTCGTATGCCATTTGTATGGAATTCCAGCTTACATGTGCATGAGATTATGCAGATTTTCAGAGTTTGAAATGGGAATGGTATTGACTATGAGTTGAGGATATATATGTTAAGATTTGAATTGATCGGTATCAAGAAACTATGCCATTATACCGTCGAATTGTATCAAGATTTGATATTGAACAGTACTAGTATTAGTTGAGTTGTGATTTGATATTGTGCATCTCAACATTGTCATTTCAGATTTGATAGTGACAGATTCGTCATCGAGACTTCGACATCGACATACATTGTACGACGAAATGGTATAATGCATGTTTTGTTTGGGGAAGACACAACTCAAATGAGATTCAATTTGAGTTTCCCAACAAAATCACATACTGAATTGTTTATCTTTTGATATGATTGTGATTTGTTTATAGATTTATATTCAAATCTTTTGATATGATGATGTCTTGTTTATAGATTTATATTCAAGCCTTTGAGATAGGAGAGTCATTGGCAGACTTGCCAAACTAGATGTTAGGTGGTATCGACGCTTCGGATCAGATTCACTCCGATTGCAGACATTCGATACAGACTTGACCGAAGTCTAGGAATAAGACGTACAGTTACCCCGATTGGGAGGGTAGGTGACAGACAGTGACGTCTTATTCACACCGGGATCCCTAGAGTAGAGTCGATTCTAGTCAAGATATGATTTGATTTGAATTGCATGTTTAGATAGATCGGTTTCATAGACTATGGAGCCATTGTTATTGCTTTCATGCATGATTTATGATTTCGTATCAGCATGTATACATGTTTTATACTGGAATTTGTTCTCAACGGAGTTTCCGGCTGTTGTTATGTCTGTATGTGTGCATAACAACAGGTGGGGCAGGATCAGGGTCACGACAGAGATGAGAGATGGACATAGCGTGGCGATCACGGGCGCAGCAGATGAACTAGTAGTTGTACTTTTGATTTGGACTGTATTTAATTACTGTTTTGTAGAATATGAATAAGACATGACATGTATATTATATGTGTTGTAATTGAATAAAGAAAGATATTATGTTTAGTGTTTCCATTTGAATTAATGTTAAAAAGCGAAAATTTGACCCACATTTTGAATAAAAATCCAATTAATCCCAAAAAGAATTGAGTTAGAGCCCGGGTCCCCACAATATAGATATCAATCCAACAGAGAAAAGAGAAATACCATCTTATTGTTATATTATTGCTATGTTATTCATGATTCAGAGTTGATGGTATTTAATGTTTTTAAATCCATGTTTTACAGAGTATGCTATGTACATTGCTATGTAAGAGTTCGACTTGCTGAGTTTTACACTCATTTCAGTTATTCATGTGATGCAGATAAGAGCGACGACCCAGGACGTTGATTGAAGCCGAGGTCATATGCATATAGAGATGGAAGGAAGTGGAAGATTATTTTGTTATACATGATCAAAATGATATTTTGTATTTTGACGCAACACTTTTTGGATCATGTATATTCTTTTGATGGTATATATATTGGAAATGTATTTTGAATCCTTCCTCCCTTTAAAGAAAAATTTTTAATTCCGCTGTTATTTTATTAAAACCGGTCAGAGGGTGTTACAGATACGGTTCATAAAACTCATAAACACCGCTGGAGCATTCGTTAAACCAGAAGGCATGACAATAAATTCGTAATGTCCATACCTGGTTCGGAACGCTGTCTTCGGTATATCAACATTTCGGACTCTCAGCTGGTGATATCCAGATCTCAAATCGATCTTGGAATAGACAGAGGATCCCTGCAACTGATCAAATAAGTCGTCGATACGAGGCAATGGATATTTGTTCTTCACTGTTTCCTTGTTCAGTTGTCGGTAATCAATACACAATCTCATCGAACCGTCTTTCTTTCGAACAAATAATACAGGAACACCCCAAGGAGATACACTCGGTGTGATGTAACCCTTGACTAATAAATCTTCGAGCTGTTCTTTCAATTCTTTCAATTCAATAGGCGCCATTCTATAGGGAGCTCGAGATATAGGAACAGTACCTGGAATGAGATCGATGCTAAAATCTACCTCTCGAGCTGGAGGTAGCCCTGGAATCTCGTCGGGGAATACATCGGCAAACTCACGTACCACTGGCAGATCTGCCAATGACGGACTTGGTTTCAGTAAATCTACTGAATATATAAGGTACCCCTCTGCTCCTTTCTGCAACAATCTACTCATAGTCAAAGCAAATACTAAGGGAATTCGAGATCTGGAACCCTTACCGTAGAATTTCTAGTCGTCTGCCCTCTCTGGTCTGAACCTGACAATCTTCTGGAAACAGCCTACAGTGGCTCGGTACTTGGTTAACATATCAATCCCAACAATACAATCTAAATCAGCTAACCCAAGCACAATACAATCTAAATCAATCTCGTGACCCTCAAACTGTAGTATACAATGTCTAACTGAAGTCACAGATATAAGACCACTTCCCAACGAGGAAGAAATAGACACTACAAGCAGATAATGACTCGACAGGCAATGAATGCAACAATGCAAAATGCTCAGATATGAAAGTATGAGATGCACCCGTGTCTATCAACACATAGGCAGGATAACCGCAAAGAAAACAGTTACCTGCAATCACATCATCTGGTGCATCTTGGGCCTGTTCTTCAGTTAGTGCAAATACTCGAGCCTGCTGTCTGGGAGGTTGGCTCACAGTCTGGCTACCTCTGGCTTTGGGCTGTGTCTGTGTAGGAGTGGGCTGAAAGGAATGAACAGATGAAGCTTGCCTCTCAGGCTGATCTACTGAACCAGATACTCCTACACTCTGAGCCTGCTGTACACCTCTCTGGGGACAAACTTTGGCAAAGTGTCCCTGCTGTTTGCAGATGTTGCAGCGATCCATAACACCTTGACACTGCTCAGTGGCATGTCGGCCTCCACATGAACTGCAATATACCCCTGTATACTCTGTACTCTGGCCAGGACCTCTCTGTCGAGACCCACTGGAGCTCGACGAACTGCTCCCTGATCTCTTAAACTGTTTGCCCTTTGCTTTCAACTAGTCTTTCCTTCCGCTGCTGCTACCACCGCTCTCAAATCTTAGAGGGGTTGAACTGAAAGTTGTGGCGGTCTCGAAGTAGGAGCGACATAGGAAGTGCTTCGTTGCCTAAGCAATCCAGCTTCTGCCCCCTTGGCACGGTTCAATGCTTCAGCAAAATTATTGGGCCTACCGGTATTCACCAAGGTAAAGGCCATTGATAAACTGATCCGCAACGGCTTCGTCATTGTCTGCGACATGAGGAGCAAATCGGAGCAATGCAGAGAACTTAGAAACATACTCCTCAATATTCAGCTGTCCCTGTCTCAAATTGGCAAATTCAGTACCTTTGTCTTTTCGGTAGGACACGGGGAAAAATTGCTGATAAAACTCAGTCTTGAACACCTTCCAAGTAATCTGCGTGCCACGGTGCTCCAATGCTCTCTTCGTGGTAAGCCACCAGTTCTTTGCAACTTCTTGCAGTTGATGTCCAATCAATTTCACTCGTCGCTCGTCAGGATGTCGAGAGATTCAAATAACATCTCTATATCATTGAGCCAACTTTCACACTCAACTGAATTTTCTGTGCCCTTCAGTGTCGGTGGTTGAAATGACTGAAACCTTTTCAGCAAAGTTTCCATCAGGTGTAGCAGTCACATCCATCAGATCATTGGATGTGGGGACCCGGACGCTAATCATCTTCTTAATCGTCATTGGGACTAATGTAATCAATTATAATAAACAGGGTCTAAACTTTTTTTTTAACATGCGGAACGTAGTGAAATAAAACATATATATACATCTCAGTATTAAAAGTACAAGTCTTGCATTATATACAATCAGTCTCAACTAAGGTTTAACAACTATATAGCAAGTGTTTAAACCCTATCTCTAGTCCAAGTCCGTAGTCTCCACTCTAAACTCGATCTTTCTTCACCGTCTGTGACCCTGAACCTGTCCCCCCTGTTGCCATGCACACATACAAACACGACAACAGTCGGATAACTCCAGTGAGAATAAAATCCCAGTATAAACAATGTATCCATGCAATCATACAACCCATATATAAAAGCATAAACAAACATTAAAACATGTATCTGATCTGACCACATGACTCAATACAAATCTGTACCTAAATCAAGGACTCATTTCTAATCTAGGGAATCCCAATCTAATTTAGACTTTGGCATGCTGTATCGAATGTCTACAATAAAAGTCGATCTACATCTAAGCTCATCGATACACCGTAAGTCTAGAGTCTCCGCTGTTCTGTCAAAGACTCGGCGGTTCTGCCCTAGCTAGGCTGATCTGCCCTAGACTCGGACTCTTGCTCTGCTATAAATTCAATAGACTAAACATATCAATCTGATAATTTGAAAATATCAATGCCATAAAATAAAGTATGTGATTTTGGGAAACTCAAGTCAAACCTAACTCGAGTTGTGCAATCCCGAATCAACATTTATTTATACCTTTCGTTCTGTCGCTCTGATACAATCGAAATCTCGACTCAAAGTCAGTCAATGTTCAATCTGGCAATGATAATATCAATATACTGGCATTAATATTCTATTCAAATCAAAACATCCCCGTCTTATCAAATTCTGACGGTACAACAGTACAATCTTGAGATACCGGTGATGCCACATCAGTATATACTAATTCCAATAACTTATAATCAACCACAGTGCAAATATGACATCACATCTCAGTCAATTTAACTCTGAAATTCATAACAATTCCATAATCAATCTGTTTCTTAATCTGACTTCGATTCTATGATGTCTATTATGTCAAGAACACCATATTTGAATCATATTCGATTCTGACAACATTATAATCTCAAGACATGACAAAACGTAACCAAACTTACGTCTAGTTGAAGCCTGCGTCGATAGGAACACAGTACCGAAGTCGGATTCACAATCGGACAGATGAATCAAAATATAAAGGCGTAAGGATTTTTATCAATCTTTCTCGTTTTCCTTTCTTTCTCCTTTCAATTTCTGAAAGGATGCATTTATATATATCAAGTTTGCATGTAAAGCAACGTGTCTTATTTTTCTTGAACTTGGGTCGGCGCTCGAGCGGTGCTAAACTACAGCTCGGGCGCGGCATTCTCTGTCCAAGCATTTCGATGTCTAAATTAGAGGAGGTTGAGAATCATGGGAATAATATTGGAGGTTTTTGGAATGTTATTCAAGTGCAATTGCCGAAGGTACAGCGCACCCGCGCCAGTTCAGGGACTGCACCCGCGGTCCATAATAATCAAATTTAAGAGAATATTGCCGAAGCTATACCGCACCCGCGGTCCTTTGCATTCAAATTTCGCCGAAGCGGCACCGCACCCGCGGTCCAGTATGGAGCGCACCCGCGGTCTATTGTCAACTTCCGTGTCAAAGTTGCTAGTTATCTTCTTTAATGCTTTCTACACTACTTTTTATGGGTTTTATTAATTATATAATGCATTGTAATGACCAAAAACGAAAAATTATTGAAGATTGATATCAAATACAATTAGTTCTCTCGATTTTCAAAGCTTTTAGCTTTGTTCTTCACAAGAAGAAATCCAAATCAAACTTATCAAAGATTTTCATCTTTGTGGCGTTTGTCGATTGTTCTTCGCACGGATTGTCAAAACAAGTTCTTTGAAGGTTCGTTTGAAATTCAATTGTTTTATCGTTGATATTTGTTGCTAAGTTATAATCGCTTAGAGGTGAATATTACAAAATCGTTACTTGTTTCAAAAGATCGGGACAACATAATCGTTCCTTGTTTGTTATTGAATTGAGAGTGCGATTTCTATATTCGTGCTTGCCTTTCATTCGTACGAAGATTCGTATCAATTATTATTGCTATGATATTCATGTTTCAGAATATTTATGTTTCAGAGTTGATGGTATTTAATGTTTTCAAAGCCATGTTTTACAGAGTATACTATGTATCCATTGTTATGTAAGAGTTCCACTTGCTGAGTTTTATACTCATTTCAGTTATTTCATGTGATGCAGATAAGAGCGATGGACCAGAACGTTGACTGGAGCCGGGGTCATATGCATATCATAGATGGAAGGAAGAAGATATTTTGATGGCATTTTGACATGATCACAAGAATGATATTTTGTAATTTGGTTTCATCATTTGATTGATCATGTATATATTTTGTTTGTAAAAAGTGAATTTATGTGGTTGTCAAGAAAATTTTTAAATCCTTCCTTCCTTCAAAGAAATGTTTATTTAAATTCCGCTGTTATTTTACTAAAACGGGTCAGAGCGTTACATTTAGTGGTATCAGAGCACCGTTCTTTGGGCCAATGCATATGACTTCGTCTACTTTCAACAGTCCGGGTATGTCTTCTTCTACATCTATTCATTGTTATCTATTGATATGTATTGTGTGAGCACATTGTAGGAGTTATGCCTCCTAAGAGAAAGGCCGCAGAGGGTGAGGATAGTTCTTCCTCTAGAGTTGTTGATGAGTTCGGCAAGTTGTTGAAAGAGCAAGCTAAGGTCCACAGTGAGCAGATCCAACAGTTACTACATTTGCAAGGTACAGGTCAAGGTAGAGGTCAAGTGAGAGGCCAAGTGGCACAAGCAGTTGGTACCGATGGAATCTTTACTGCTTTCAAGAGAATGGATCCGCCGGAATTTGCAGGAAGCACTGATCCGTTGATGGCCGTAGAATGGGTCAAGGCACTTGAGGCTATTTTTGATCATCTCAACTATGGGGACAAAGACAGAATCAGTTGTACAGTGTTCATGTTAGTCAAGGCAGCACGCATTTGGTGGAATGCTACCAAGGTTAGTGTGGATATTTCGACATTGAAGTGGCAAGAGTTCACTGATCTTTTCTATGACAAGTACTTCCCAGACGCACTTCGAGCTAGGAAGGTGACAGAGTTCTTGGAGCTTCGACAGGGAGGTTTGAATGTCGATGAGTATATTCTGAAGTTCGAGGAGGGCTGACTGTTTGCCCCGTATATTGCTTCCAACGACAAATACAAAGGTGCTCATTTCATTAGAGGTCTTAGAGCAGAAATCAGAAGGGACATTAATATGTCGAAGGCTGTGACATTCAAAGAGATTGTGGCTAAGGCTTTGTTGGCCGAGCAAGATGAGAAAGAAATTGCCAGAGAGAGACAAGCGAGGCAGCAGGCCATTGCTTAGAGAGGCCAGGGTTCGAATCAAAGAGGAAAGGATCGTTTCAAGGGGAAAGGCAAGTTAGAGTTGAGTCCTAAACCATCGGCAGTTCCATTTGATTCCGAGAAACCATTGTGTTCCAAGTGCGGTAGGCATCATCGGGGAGAGTGCAGATTTGGTAGTCATACTTGCTACAGATGTGGCACTGCAGGCCATATTGCCAAGGATTGTCTGAGAGGCTCGAGTAAAGAGAAGGTGCAGGGACGCATCTTTACCATGACGAAAGAAGGTATAAACCATGATTCTTCTGTGATCTCTAGCACTATTTTAATTTCAGGCAGAGTAACTACGACATTGATTGATACAGGTGCTACTCATTCTTTTATGTCTGAACTATTTTTGAGATATTTGGGTATCGTTCCTTATGTTCTTCCCCTCCGATTTAATGTTGTATTGCCTTCAGGGGATGTGTTGTGCCCGACATCTATTGTGTATGCGTGCTCTGTTCAAATTGATGAGCGAGTGGTTTATGCTGATTTGATTGTTATCCCTATGGTTGCGTTTGATATTATACTTGGCATGGATTGGCTATCAACCTATCATGCAGTGATTGATTGCGTTGCTAAGACGATGAAATTTGCAGATGATGGCAATAGGGAAGGTATGCTCGCCAGTGTAGGTACTTCGCTGGTCCTTCCTTTTATTTCATGTCTTGAGGCTAAGAAGTTGTTGTTTAGGGGTTGTGATGGGTTTTTGGCTTCGATTGTGGATGTGGATAGAATTGTGAAATTGAATATTGATGATATTGATGTGGTGAGAGAGTTTCCTGATGTTTTTGAGGATGATGTGCCGGGTTTGCCGCCGGACAGAGATGTGGAGTTTGTGATTGATCTAGTTCCAGGTACGGTTCCTATTTCTAAGGCTCCGTATAGAATGGCCCCAACAGAGATGAAAGAGTTGAAGACGCAGTTGCAGGATCTTTTGGATAAAGGTTTCATTCGGCCGAGTTCTTCTCCATGGGGAGTTTCGGTTCTTTTCGTCAAAAAGAAAGATGGGTCTTTGCGGCTTTGTATTGATTACAGAGAGATCAACAAAGTGACTATCAAGAATAAATATCCATTGCCACGGATAGATGATCTTTTTGACCAACTGCAAGGGGCTACAGTGTTTTCGAAGATTGATTCGCGATCTGGCTATTATCAGTTGAAGTTTAGGGAGTCTGATATCCCTAAGACGGCGTTCCGGACCAGGTATGGTCATTATGAATTTCTTGTGATGTCTTTTGGTCTGACTAATGCTCCTTCAGTCTTCATGGATCTGATGAACCGAGTGTTCAAGCCGTATTTGGATAGCTTTGTCATTGTTTTCATCGATGACATATTGATTTATTTCAAGACCAGAGAGCTTCATTCAGAGCACCTCAGAGTTGTTCTTCAGTTGTTGAGAGAGAAGAGGTTGTATGCTAAGTTGAAGAAATGTGAGTTCTGGTTGGAGCAGATTTCTTTCTTAGGCCATGTTGTTTCGAAGGATGGTATAGCTGTTGAGCCCGTAAAGATTGAGGCGATTCAGAAGTGGCCTATTCCTACCAATGTATCAGAGGTACGCAGTTTTCTTGGTTTGGTGGGTTATTATCGTCGTTTCATTTCAGATTTTTCCAAGATTGCCCTGCCGTTAACCAATCTGACGAGGAAGACTGTGAAGTTTGAGTGGTCCAATGATTGCCAAAGTTCATTCCAAGAGTTGAAAGATAAGTTGACGACAGCTCCTGTTCTTGCATTGCCCAGTGGTTCAGAGGATTTTGTTGTTTTCACTGATGCGTCGAAGAAGGGTCTTGGTGCAGTGCTGATGCAGCGTGGGAAGGTTATAGCTTATGCTTCTCGCCAGTTGAAGGACTACGAGAAGAATTATCCTACGCATGATTTGGAGCTGGCAGCTGTGGTTTTCGCTCTGAAGATTTGGAGACATTATTTATATGGCGAAAAGTGTGAAATTTTCACGGACCACAAGAGTTTGAAGTATTTGTTTTCTCAGAAAGAACTCAATATGAGACAGAGACGGTGGTTAGAGCTTGTCAAAGATTATGATATGACGATTAGTTACCACCCAGGGAAGGCAAATGTTGTAGCAGATGCTTTGAGCCGTAAGTCGAGTTCTTCTTTGAATTCTTTGATTCAAAAGCCATTGTTGTTAGATTTGCAGCGAGAAAAGATAGCTTTGGTTGTTCCGGGAACCATTGCTCGCTTTTCAGCGTTGGTTATTCGGGCTACATTGACGGACAGGATCCATAGAGAGCAGGTCATTGATGTTCAGTTGACAGAGTTGAGAGCCAGAGCAGAGGAGAGAGGTAATTCAGAGTTTGGATTGAATGGAGATGGTTTGGTGACTTTCAGAGGCCGTATATGTATTCCAGTTGGTGATGATATTCGGCGAGATGTCTTGACAGAGGCACATACCGCGCCATACTCGATACATCCATGCAGCACTAAGATGTATCAGGATCTTCGTAGACTCTATTGGTGGCCAGGTATGAAGAATGATATTGCCATGTTTATTTCTCAGTGCTTAACTTGTCAGCAGGTGAAAATCGAGCATCAGAGACCTGCTGGGACATTGCTGTCATTACCTATTCCTCAGTGGAAATGGGAGCATATTACGATGGACTTCGTGACTGGTCTTCCAAGGACGCAGAAAGGTCTTAACTCTATTTGGGTTATTGTTGATCGGTTGACCAAGTCAGCGCATTTTCTTCCAGTCAAGACGACGTATTCTATGAAGCAGTATGCCGAAGAGTACATAGCAGAGATTGTTAGACTTCACGGTCTTCCTGTGTCGATCGTGTCTGATCGTGACCCTAGATTTACTTCAGAGTTTTGGAAGAGTTTACACAAAGCTATGGGTTCACGGTTAGCATTCAGTACAGCATATCATCCCAAAGTGACGGTCAATCAGAGAGAGTTATTCAGATTCTAGAGGATATGCTCAGAGCTTGTACTATCGACTATCCTGGTAGTTGGGATTCCAAATTGCCTCTTGTTGAGTTCACGTACAATAATAGCTACCAAGCAACGATTGGCATGGCACCGTATGAAGCACTTCATGGCAGAAAGTGTAGATCGCCATTGTATTGGGATGAGATTGGTGAGAGGAAGATGTTGGGTCAAGAGTTGGTCCAACAGACAGCTGATGTTGTTGCTGTTATTCGAGAAAGGATGAAGACAGCACAATCGAGACAGAAGAGTTATGCTGAAGTGCGTCGTAGGCCGTTGCAGTTTGAGGTGGGCGACCATGTGTTCTTGAAGATAGCACCTCTTAAGGGTGTGATGCGGTTTGGCAAGAAGGGAAAGTTGAGTCCGAGATTTATTGGCCCATTTGAGATCTTGGATAGAGTTGGTGATCGAGCTTACAGGTTAGCACTACCGCCAGATCTTGACAGAGTTCATAATATTTTTCATGTTTCAATGCTCAGGAAGTATATTGCGAATCCTTCCCATATTATTCACCACGAGCCATTGGATTTGACACCGAATTTGACGTACCAAGAGATTCCGGTCCAGATTCTGGATCGCAGAGTTAGAGTGTTGAGAAACAAAGAGATCAGCATTGTTAAAGTCCTTTGGAGGAATCATCTGATTGAAGAAGCCACGTGGGAACAAGAGGATGAGATGAAAGAGAAGTATACTGAGTTGTTTGCGCAGTGACATCAATTTCGAGGATGAAATTCCCTTAAGGAGGGGAGATTGTAATAGCCACGCCTGGTGTACGGTACGGTTTAAGATTTCGTATGATTATTGACTATTTGGTTGAGTTTTAGTATAGTGTGATGTTAAGAGTTGTGTTTATGGGTCATAGTATTGTTGGTTATTATTGTTTTGTGGCATTGTTGATATTAGTTGATGTGTAGTTGTATTGTATCAGCGTTTCGATTCGATCTTTGTTGCATAGAGTTGGTTGTTGGATACAGAGGGGACCGCACCCGCGGTCATATAGGTACCGCACCCGCGGTCTCATGTTCAGAATTGTGATGTTTTTCCAGTAGCTTCACCGCACCCGCGGTCCATAGTGCAGCGCACCCGCGGAGGATTGGCCGAGACCAGAGCGCACCCGCGGTCTTTTATGGAGCGCACCTGCGGTCGACATTTTCAGATTTTTGGTTGAGTTGCCAAGGGCACACCGCACCCGCGGTGCATGTTGGAGCGCACCCGCGGTGCATGAACAGTAGAAGAGAAATACCATCATTATTATTATTATTGCTATGATATTCATGTTTCATAATATTCATGTTTCAGAGTTGATGGTATTTAATGTTTTTAAAGCCATGTTTTACAGAGTATGCTATGCATCCATTGTTATGTAAGAGTTCCACTTGCTGAGTTTTATACTCATTTCAGTTATTTTATGTGATGCAGATAAGAGCGATGGACCAGGACGTTGACTGGAGCCGGGGTCATATGCATATCATAGATGGAAGGAAGAAGATATTTTGATGGCATTTTGACATGATCACAAGAATGATATTTTGTATTTTGGTTTCATCATTTGATTGATCATGTATATATTTTGTTTGTAAAAAGTGAATTTATGTGGTTGTCAAGAAAATTTTTAAATCCTTCCTCCCTTCAAAGAAATGTTTATTTAAATTCCGCTGTTATTTTACTAAAACGGGTCAGAGCGTTACATTTCACCTGTTGGCAATTCAAGCATTTAGACACATATTCGGCAATATCTGATTTCATCTGTTTCCACCAGAACTGTGTCTTCAAGTCGTTGTACATCTTTCTGCCACAAGGGTGAATGCTGAACCGACTACAGTGCGTTGCTGACAATATCTGTTGTTTCAACTCTGAAACATCTGGCACTACAATACGGTTATTCACATACAGGACAAAATCACGTACCTGATATTCAAACTGATGTCCTGATCTGACCATCTGAATTGACTGCTGTATATTTTGATCTGTTCTTTGAGCTTCTTTGATTTTCATCATCAAATCTGGCTCAACTTGAATCGTGGCAAGTCTTAATGTTCTACTATCTGTGTCAAACGCTAAACCAGACAAACAACAATCTTCAACTAAATTCCAAACACCTATCGTCGATAAGGATAGGGCACAAACCTTTCGACTCAAGGCATCTGCTGCTGCATTTGACTTCCCTGGATAGTACTTGATCTCGCAATCAAAATCTTTAAGTAAATCAAGCCATCTACGCTGCCTCATGTTCAACTCTGACTGAGAAAACATATACTTCAGGCTTTTATGGTCAGAGTAAATGTCAAATTTCTCCCCATAAAGATAATGACGCCAGATTTTCAAGGCAAATACGATAGCTGCCAATTCAAGATCATGAATGGGATATCGAATCTCGTGTGACTTCAGCTGTCTAGAGGCATATGCGATCACATGACCACGCTGCATAAGAACACATCCCAGCCCTCTGTGAGATGCATCACTATATACAACGAAATCACCAGTACCCGAAGGAATCATCAAGATAGGTGCACTGGTCAGCCTCTTCTTCAACTCTAGGAAACTAGATTCACAATCCGCAGACCACACAAACGGCGCATTTTTCTGTGTCAACTGGGTAATCGGCTTCGCAATACAGGAGAAATCTTTGATGAATCGTCTATAGTACCCTGCTAGACCCATGAAACTGCGTATCTCTGGCACAGAAGTCGGTCTCGGCCAACTGATCACAGCTTCCACTTTACTCGGATCTAAAGAAATACCGTCTCCAGATATGATATGACCCAAGAAGACAACATGTCTCAGCCAAAACTCACACTTTGACAGTTTCGCATATAATCTTTCATTTCTTAGTGTTTGCAACACAATTCTTAAATGATTGGCATGCTCATTCAAATTCTTTGAATACATCAAAATATCATCAATAAAAACAATCACAAATTCATCTAAATACCTCTGAAAGACACGGTTCATTAGTCCCATAAACACCGCTGGAGCATTTGTTAACCCAAAAGGCATGACAATAAATTCGTAATGTCCATACCTGGTTCGGAATGTTGTCTTTGGTATATCAATATCTCGTACTCGCAGCTGGTGATATCCAGATCTCAGATCGATCTTGGAATAGATAGATGATCCCTGCAACTGATCAAATAAGTCGTCGATACGAGGCAAAGGATATTTGTTCTTTATCGTTGCCTTGTTTAGCTGCCTGTAATCTATACACAATCTCATAGAACGAACCGTCTTTCTTGCGCACAAATAGCACTGGTGCACCCCAAGGAGATACACTGGGTCTGATATATCCCTTGGCTAGAAGATCTTCTAGTTGTGCTTTCAATTCCTTCAACTCTATAGGCGCCATCCTATACGGAGCTCGAGATATAGGAGCGGTACCTGGAATAAGATCAATACTAAAATCTACCTCTCGGACTGGAGGTAACCCTGGAATCTCGTCAGGAAATACATCTGCAAACTCCCGTACTACTGGCAAATCTGCCAATGCCGGGCTCGATTTCAGTAAATCTACTGAATAAATAAGGAACCCTTCTGCTCCTTGCTGCAACAATCTACTCATAGTCAGAGCAGATACTAATGGGATTAAATCCGAGATCTGGAACCCTTACCATAGAATTTCCACTCCTCTGTCATTTCAGGTCTGAATCTGACAATCTTGTGAAAACAGTCTACGGTGGCTCTGTACTTAGTCAACATGTCAATCCCGACAATACAGTCAAAATCAGATAAACCAAGTACAATACATTCTAAATCGATCTCATGCCCTTCAAACTGTAGTACACAATGTCTAACTGAAGTCACAGATATCAGACCACTTCCTAACGGAGAAGAAATAGACACTACGGTAAACAATGACTACAGGCAATGCATGTGTCAATGCAAAACGTTCTGATATGAATGTATGTGATGCACCTGTATCTATCAATACATATGTAGGATAACCGTAAAGAAAACAGTTACCTGCAATCACATCGTCTGGTGCATCTTGGGCTTGCTCTTCCGTCAGTGCAAACACCCTAGCCTGCTGTCTAGGAGGTTGGCTCACTGTCTGTCCACCACTGGCTCTAGGCTAGGATTGTGCAAATGGTGGCTGGAATGAATGTGCAGATGTCTGTCTCTCTGGCTGAGTCACTGATGCTGATGACCCTGCACTCTGAAATCTCTGGGCACCTCTCTATGGACAAACTCTGGCAAAGTGTCCCTGTTGCCTGCATATATTACATCTGCCCATCACTCCCTGACACTGCTTTGTGGCATGTCGGCCTCCACAAGTAGTATAATATGCACCTGTCACATCTGTACTCTGGCCAGGACCTCTCTGTCTTGATCCACTGGAGCTCGATGAACTGCTCCCTGCTCTCTTGAACTGCTTACCCTTAGTTTTCAAAGAATCTTTCTTCCCACTACTACTGATTCCACTATCAAATCGAGGAGGAGGTGGTGGAAACTGTGTGGCGAATGGTGGCGGTCTCTGACCCTGAACACTATAGGAAGCTCCTCGCTGCCTAATCAAGCCAGCCTCTGCTCCCTTCGCTCGATTCAGCGCCTCAGAAAAAGTGTTGGGTCGCCCCGTGTTCACTAAAGTGAAGATATCCGGATTCAAACCATTTATGAACTGATCGGCCACTGCCTCATCATTCCCTGCTACGTGAGGTGCAAATCGAAGTAAGGACGAGAATTTGGCAACATACTCCTCTATGTTCCATTGCGCCTGTCTCAAGTTGGCGAACTCGGCCCCTTTGTCTTTTCGATACGACACTGGAAAGAAACGTTGATAAAATTCATCTTTAAAGACTTTCCACATAATATCAATACCTCGATGTTCTAAGGCTCGTTTCGCCGTTAGCCACCAACTCTTGGCCACTTCTTGTAATTGATGCCCAATCAGCTTCACTCTACATTCATCTGTATAGGCAAGTGATTCAAATAACATCTCTATATCATCCAATCAGCTTTCGCAATCCACTGCATTTTCTGTGTCCTTCAAGGTAGGTGGATGGAATGATTGAAATCTCTTCAACAAAGTCTCCATCGGTGTCGCAGTAACGTCCATCTGAGTACCTGACGTACTACCCTGTTCCAGCACTTGACCTGCAGCTGGTTGTGGTATTCTTCTAGGCGGAATATCTGATTATCAAACAGATTAGGATACAATCTATACAATCTGTCTCAGCCCTCCTCTGATCATATACCTCTGATCCAGAATCGGTTCTGATTCAGTCTTTACAAGTATATGCTGTAAATCAACTCAGATACAATACAACATATAATAGGGAAAGCATTAAATCATGCTAGCACATCAAAAGCAAGGAAGAAGACTCGATCTACCCCGCTCATTCTATTCTATCTCAGTCTACAGAACCTACTGCTCTGATACCACCTGTTGTGGGGACCCAGGCTCTAACTCAATTCTTTTCGGGATTATTCGGATCCTCATTCAAAAATACGGGTCAAAATTTTGCTTTTAACATTAAATCAAATGTTTATAACTCAAGCACAAGATAGTTCTTTATTTTATTTCAATAAACATAATTACATTTCTTGTTTTAATACATTCATACAAACTAGTGTTCAATCTCAACCATAATCAAAATATAGTACATGTCTAGTAAAAGAAACCACTAGTAATCTGCTGCGCCCGAAGTCACCACGCTATCTCGATCTCTCATCTCTGTCGTGACCCTGATCCTGTCCCCACCTGTTGTTATGCACACATACAGACATAACAACAGCCGAAAACTCCGGTGAGAACAAATCCCAGTATAAAACATGTATACATGCTGATACGAAATCATAAATCATGCATGAAAGCAATAACAATGGCTCCATAGTCTATGAAACCGATCTATCTAAACATGCAACTCAAATCAAATCATGTCTTGACTCGAATCGACTCTACTCTAGGGATCCCGGTGTGAATAAGACGTCACTGTCTGTCACCTACCCTCCCAATCGAGGTAACTGTACTTATTCCTAGACTTCGGTCAAGTCTGTATCGAATGTCTACAATCGGAGTGAATCTGATCCGAAGCGTCGATACCACCGAACATCTAGTTTGGCAAGTCTGCCAATGACTCTCCTATCTCAAAGGCTTGAATATGAATCTATAAACAAGGCATCATCATATCAAGAGATTTGAATATAAATCTATAAACAAATCACAATCATATCAAAAGATAAACAATAATTCTAGTATGTGATTTGGTTGGGAAACTCAAATTAAATCTCATTTGAGTTGTGTCTTCTCCAAACAAAACATGAATTATACCTTTCGTCGCACAATGTCTGTCGATGTCGAAGTCTCGATGACGAATCTGTCACTATCAAATCTGAAATGGAAATGTTGATACATATTCTATCAATCTCTAATCTCAATCAACACATATCCAATTCAATACTTGATCTCGGTACAATTTGACGGCATAACGACGTAATTTCTCGATACCGGTCAATCCAACTCTCAACATATATCACCAATTCATAAGTCTCAACTCATAATCCTCATTATAAGCATATGATAGTACTCGAACTCCGCATCTTCTCAATCAAGATATGCCAAAATTCATAACAAATGCATACGGTACTATTTCTTCGATCCGGTTGCGAATATACGACATCTATAATCTCAAGAATCTCTAATAGTAACCATATCATAATTTCTCCAACACATAAAATCTGAATCATGTTGGAATTGAACAATATTTACTTCTTCTTGTAGCCTTGGTTGAGAAGATCACAAATCTGAACTCTAATTAAAATTCTGATGAAGATATCTTATACCATCAATTTCCAAAAGAAATAGAGCATGAAAGAATTCTTGAAGCCTTTCTCTCTCGTTCCCTCTGCTGGAATTGAGGAAGAAATGAATGACAACCATATATATATCTTGCATGTTGAGGAGCAAGTGTCATATTTTTCAAGTAACACGCATGACCGCGGGTGCGGTAGTTCAGGAACCGCGAGTGCGCTCAGGCTTCAGCGGTCCATCCAACTTTGCATAAATGTCGACCACGGGTACGCTACATATAAGACCGCGGGTGCGGTGTCATCAACGCGGGTGCGGTTACGTTTGTACCGCGGGTGCGGTGTCATTTCTGTAAATACTTTCCAACTCTCTGTCCATCAACCGCGGGTGCACTCCTTCTTGGACCGCGGGTGCGGTGACCCTACTGTAAAAATGGTTAACTTTCTGTCCATGCACCGCGGGTGCGGTGCTTCTCTAGGCGCGGGTGCGGTCCCTTTCTTCAAGCAACACTTCATCTTTTCATTTTATCCACATACAATCTAGGGCATCAGTTGTTGTACGAAAACTCACAAAGTGGCAATGCATCTTGCTAATTAGTGCTAAAATCAAGCACCACTGCCTCACCATATCCTACAGTGTCTGGATAGTTCGCTCTGACTGTCCGTCAGTCTGTGGATGATATGTGGTACTCAGATGTAACTTCGTACCGAGAGCCTGCTGCAAGCTCTGCCAGAAGTGCGAAGTAAATCGAGGATCACGATCTGATACAATTGACTTCGGCACTCCATGCAATCTGACCACTTCTCTGACATAGATCTCTGCCATCTGGTCAAATCTGTATGTCATCTTGTACGGAATAAAACATGCGGATTTGGTCAATCTGTCAATCACAACCCAAATCGCATCACAACCTCGGGAAGAACGCGGTAGCTGCGTCACAAAATCCATGGAAATGTGATCCCATTTCCATTCAGGAATGGACAAACTCTGTAATAAACCTCCTGGTTTCTTTCTTTCTGCTTTCACCTGCTGGCAATTCAGACATTTGGAAACAAATTCGGCAATGTCAGTCTTCATTTGTTTCCACTAGAACTGTCTTTTCAAATCATTATACATCTTTCTGCCACCAGGATGAATACTGAATCGACTGTTGTGCGCTTCTGACAATATCTGTCGTCTCAAATCTGAAACATTCGGCACAACCAAACGATTATTTACCTACAAGACTTTATCACGTACCTGATATTCCGATCGATGTCCTGTTCTGACCATCACTATTGATCTCTGTACATTCTGATCAACTTTCTGAGCCGCTTTAATCCTCATAATCAGCTCTGGTTCTACTTGCACCGTATAAAGTCTCAACGGTCTATAATCTGTTTCAAATGCTAATCCAGACAAACAGCAGTCTTCTATCAAATTTGAAACACCGATCGTCGACAAGGATAAAGAACATACCTTTCGACTTAGTGCATCAGCTGCTGCATTAGACTTTCCTGGATAGTATTTGATTTCACAATCAAAATCCTTAAGCAAATCAAGCCATCTTCGTTGCCTCATATTCAATTCAGATTTTGAAAACAGATATTTCAAACTTTTATGATCAGAATATATCTCGAACTTCTCACCGTAACGATAGTGTCGCCATATCTTTAATGTAAAGACAATGGCTGCCAATTCCAGGTCATGAATTGGATAACGGGTCTCATGTGGTTTAAGCTGTCTTGAGGCATAAGCAATAACATGCCCTCGCTGCATAAGAACACATCCCAACCCTCTGTGAGAGGCGTCGCAATAAACCACAAAATCACCAGTACCGGATGGGATAGTCAACACCGGAGCACTGGTCAATCTCTTTTTCAACTCCAGAAAACTGGTCTCGCATTCTTCACACCAAACAAATGGAGCATTCTTCTGAGTCAGCTGAGTAATTGGTTTAGCTATACTCGAGAAATCTTTAATGAAACGACGGTAATATCCCGCTAAACCCATAAAACTGCGAATTTCGAGCACTGACGTCGGTCTTGGCCAAGAAATCACGGCCTCAACTTTGCTGGGATCCATTGATATCCCATCTCCGGATAAAATATGCCCCAGAAATACTACCTGTCTCAACCAAAACTCGCATTTCGACAGTTTAGCATATAATTTCTCAGCCCTTAAAATTCGCAACACAGTTCTTAAATGCTTAGCATGCTCATTCATATTCTTTGAATAAATCAAAATATCATCAATGAATATAATCACAAATTCATCGAGATATTTCTGGAATACACGGTTCATCAATCCCATAAACACAGCTGGAGCATTCGTCAAACCAAATGGCATGACAATAAACTCATAATGTCCATACCTGGTTCTGGATGCTGTTTTCGAGATATCAGAATCTCTGACTCTCAGCTGATGATATCCCGATCTTAAATCAATTTTGGAATAGACAGAAGAACCCTGCAACTGGTCAAACAAATCATCAATACGAGGCAAAGGATATTTATTCTTTATCGTTGCCTTGTTCAGTTGCCGATAGTCGATGCAGAGTCTCATCGAATCGTCTTTCTTTCTTACAAACAATACTGGAGCACCCCAAGGAGAAACACTTGGTCTGATGTACCCCTTGGCCAGTAAATCTCCCAGCTGATCTTTTAATTCTTTCAATTCAATTGGTGCCATTCTGTACGGAGCTCTAGAAATTGGCACTGTACCTGGCATCAATTCAATGCTGAAGTCTATCTCTCTAACTGGAGGTAATCGCGGGATCTCATCTGGAAAGACGTCAGCAAACTCACGTACCACTGGCAAATCAGCCAAGGATGGACTCGACTTCAGTAAATCTACTGAATATACAAGGAATCCCTATGCTCTTTTCTGTAACAATCGAGTTATAGATAATACGGATACTAAAGGAATTCTCGATCTAGAACCCTTACCGTAGAATTTCCACTCTTTAGCCATGTCAGGCCTGAATCTCACTATCTTGTGGGAGCAATCAACTGTAGCTCTGTACTTGGTCAACATATCGATACCGATAATACAGTCAAAATCAGACAACCCCAGTACAATACACTCTAACTCAATCTCATGCCCGTCATACTGTAGTACACAATGTTTTACAGAATTTACTGATATCAAACCTGTCCCCAAAGGAGAAGAGACAGACACTACAGTAGCTAAAGACTCTACAGGCAATGCATGACTTAATGCAAATCGTTCAGAAATAAAAGTATGTGAAGCATCGGTATCAATCAATACATAAGCAGGGTAACCACATAAGGAACAGTTACCTGCCACAACGCCATCTGGTGCTTCCTGGGCCTGCTCCTCGGTCAAAGCGAGTACTCTGGCCTGCTGTCTAGGAGGCTGGCTAACAATCTGGCTACCTCCTGGCCTCTGCTGTGACTGAGCTGGCGCTGGCCGAAATGTATGAACATGTGGGGACCCGGACGCTAATCATCTTCTTAATCATCTTTGGGATTTAATTATCAATTAGGATAAACAGGGTCTAAAAATTTTTCTTTAAAATGCGGACGGTAATGAAATCAATCTATTATACATCTCAGTATAAAAGTACAATAATGTACCACAATTATTCAAACTAGTCTAAGGTTCAACTACTAAATTTCAAGTATTAAACCAAGTCGACAATAAGTCCGGAATCACCACTCTAACTTGTAACGTCCGAAAAATCAGTCCACGTAAACCACATGCATGCAAAAATATTTTAATTGCTTAATTGTTTTATTTAATTGCTTTTAAATTCTAGCATGAAGTTTAATATATGATTAAATGTAAAATTGCATGATTAAATGATTATATGACATGATTTCATGAAAATAAGGATCTTGCACGAATATTCGATAATTGGCAGGGAAAAGGAGACCGGGGACGACCAAGACAAGAATATGTAATTTTATTTAAATAATGACAAGGCCTCCTAATATGATTTAAAAATGATTTAATTTTCCAAAAAAATGTTAGAGTTCGAATTATTTTACAAGTCGAGCTCGATTTTTCCTGGGAAGCCGGTTTTGGGCAAACAAGGAGTTTTAAAAGATCAAAAATATTATTTTATGGAAAATAATTTTATAAATTTTTATGTTTTAATTAATTAAGTGTTATTGGGCTCAATTTAATTAATTTAAGTAGGCCCAATTACCCTTAATCATGCAAGCCCAAAACCAAAGCCCATTAATATGTTAATTAAATTATAAATAAGTGTTTTAGGTTTTGAAAACTTGAGATTTCAGCCTCCAAATCACCGAGAAACACCTTGGCACACACAATTCAGATTTTCAAAATTTAGGAAGAAAGAAAAGCTTGTGTTCTTCGTCGTCCGGTCGTCCAACGTCGCACCCTCGCCGAAGATCGTATATTCGAGCGTTATAAACGCAAAGGCACGTTTCCTAAACTATTTTAACATCATACAAATCATAATATACTTGATTTAATTGGTTATGCATGGAAAATATGTGGGTTCGATTATTTTACGGTACGTTGCGTATTTTCAAAGTTTTAACGATTTCGAGCTTATTTTAAAACCGTTTTTGAAACCAACGGACATGCTGCCAAAACACGATAAAATATGATTGAATTAGAGACAAAACATTATAAATTTAAAGGAGGAAAAAGCTGGAAAACCGTGAGAATTTAGGGAGGTAAGAACCGTGAGTTTTCTTAAAGAGTGTGTGCATGTGTGGTTCAAGTTGATCGATCACTATGCATGGGGGCTTGGGGTTCGACCAGGTCTCGAGCAGGTAAGGGGACAACAACCAAGGGAGGGGCTCGCTGTGTTGGATCTCAATTTTCTACGTGCCCAAAAACGTAGCGGAAGTTTAAAATTTTTATTTTATTTTAAAATTCAAAATAATTTTGGACACTCGTATGGTTTTAACAAATACATAAACATTCATAGGGCGTTAGAAATTCTTATACCTTTGGTGAATAAATCACTGGGCTCCAACTATTCCGGGGTTAGCGGAGATAGCTCTTCGTGAATCCCCTACAAACGGTCTTCGATCTACTAATCAGGTCCACGATCGGAATATATGTTCCTCTTCTAACTCGCACTAGGAAGTGTAGAAGATTTTGTATTTGAGATAGAACACAATTTTGAGAGCACAAAGAAGAATTATGGAGGAGCCGAAAGTTATTGTCCAAAAGGCAAGGAAAAATTATCGGATGCCTTATTTTTCAAATCTTCAAAAGAAAAGAATCCACCGAACACATGCAATCAATTTTAAGAATTAATCAATCCTTTTCCATAATAATCATTCCTTTACTTAATTAATTGGATTAATTAAGTTAATGAAAGATTCTTATTGCATTTCCAAAATTGGTGATTCTCGAAATTGGCACAACTCACTTTTGTGGAGGCTATGATTTTAGGTCAAGAATTTTTATTTATTTAAAATTCCATGACCTAATAATCATAATTAACATTAATGGGCTTGATTAATTAATTGGACTAGTCCAACTTGTTTAATTAATTAATCAAAGTCCATTAAGAACTTTAATTATTTAGTATGTTGGACTTGTACTCCTACAAACCTATTAAACATACTTCCCACTATATTTAATTTAATATTTAATAAACTCAACTTTTGAGTTTAATAAATTAAATTCTTAAACTTTACAAATTCAACTCATTGAATTTATTTTCTCCAAATTTCATAAATTCAACTTCTTGAATTTACTATCTCATAAAATTCAATTCCTTGAATTTATTTTCTCAAAATTTAATTATCATAAATTCAACTCTTTGAATTTACTATATCATAATTTAAATTCAACTTCTTGAATTTATTATCTCAACGGGAACAAATAATCCAGTACTTGTGTGACCCTCAATGGTTTAGGGATACAGCTAGCCGTGGGTTCACAACTCTTTGTGATTCAGGACATAATCCTTTATTCGGGCTTACCCCAGTTAGCCTCATTCTTTTCATCAACACCTTGATCAAGAATGTCAGAACTCATTTCTGATTGCACCCATCGGATCATGGTAAGAGCGTCTAGTAGCATCGCCCCATGATCCCCTAGGTATCACTGATAGTGCCTGCAAGAACCAGTCGATTATGATTAACGTAAAGTACGGTCCCTTCATCTCATATATCCCGATCGAATCAGCAACCATTGGTTCATCGAGGGTTGCATATTAATTCGATAACTATGTGGTAACTATAATAGTGGCATCGCGTGTACTATTTGAGAACTCCTTCTCCAACGTACATCTTATACTCTGGCCAGAGATTCCATGCACTATTATTACATTAGGTCACATAGGATATCCACACCCATAGGTGAGCGGTGAATTCCCGACTACAATGCACTGGCTCCTATATGTGTCGTAACTGTACCCAACCTCGTCACCTGATGACTCTCCTGGAGCCGGTAAACGAGTCAAAGCACAACCCTCGCATATAGAGCCTCAGTGTTGTCCCGGGTCGTAAGGACTAATGGTGTACAATCATAACCACAGACTTATCCTCTCGATGAATGATAACCACTTGGAAAGTCCGAGGGAGGGTTGTTCGGTATAATCATCATATGAGTACCCATCTGCATGTTTAGACATCTCTATGCCCTTACCAAGAAACGCAGTACACAACATCACAGATGCTAGTCTCAAGCTCAAGCGACCTTTATCCATGTTTTAGGCGGCTGAATCGACTAGGAACGAATTTAGATTATACAGTGTTTACAAACGAGTTTCAACATCGAATTACGATTCATTTGTATTAAAGTATAATCAAGGTCTTTATCTATGTTTGATAACATGAGTATACAGATAAAGAGATAACAAACCATAAAATAATGAATTATATTAAAATAAAGATTATTCTTTACAACTGAGTCAATAAAATCCCTAGCCAACAGTTGGCTTGCAGGGCATCTACTCTAACAATCTCCCACTTGCCCTAGAGCCAACTACCCATAAACTTTAATCCCATTGCTTCGCGATGCTTTTCAAACAATGGTCCTGGCAAGGGCTTCGTAAGTGGATCAGCAACATTATCTGCAGAGGCGACTCTTTCAACTGATATATCTCCTCTTCCCACAATCTCCCGGATGATGTGGAACTTCCTCAGTATATGTTTGGATCTTTGATGAGACCTTGGTTCCTTTGCTTGCGCAACGGCACCAGTGTTGTCGCAGTACACCGGGACTGGATCAACTCCATTAGGAATGACGCCCAACTCTTGGACAAAATTCCTCATCCAAACTGCCTCTTTGGCTGCAGCTGATGCAGCAACGTATTCAGCTTCAGTGGTGGAATCCGCAACGGTGTCTTGCTTGGAACTCTTCCAAGAGACAGCCGCACCATTAAGCATGAATGCAAAACTAGAGGTCGATTTCGAATCATCTACGTCACATTGGAAGCTAGAATCAGTGTAGCCTTCCAATTTCAATTCTCCACCCCCGTAGACCATGAACAAGTTCTTAGTCCTTCTCAAGTACTTAAGAATATCTTTCACGGCCTTCCAATGCATTGGACCAGGGTTCGCCTGATATCTGCTTGTAACACTCAAAGCGTAAGCAACATCAGGACGTGTCGATATCATACCATACATGATACTACCAATGGCTGACACATATGGAATTCATGTCATCATCTCTATCTCTTCATCAGTTTTGGGACACATTGCCTTAGATAGAGTAACACCATGACACATTGGTAAGTATCCTCTCTTGGACTCTTCCATAGAGAATCGTTTTATAATGGTATCGATATATGTGGCTTGGGTGAGCCCCAACATCCTTTTTGATCTATCTCTATAGATTTGTATTCCTAATACATAGGATGCTTCACCCATGTCCTTCATGAAGAATTTATTGGCCAACCATACTTTAGTTGATTGCAATAATCCTACATCATTCCCAATGAGCAGGATATCATCAACATAAAGCACTAGGAATGTCCTGCACTCCCACTAACTTTCTTGTACACACATGGTTCCTCAGGATTCTTTGCAAAACCAAACTCTTTGATAGTGCTATCAAATCTGAGGTTCCAACTCCTTGATGCCTGCTTGAGACCATATATTGATCTCTGAAGTTTGCATACCTTACGCTAACTTCCTACTGTTGTGTATCCCTCGGGTTGAGACATATAAATTTCTTCTTTGATGTCTCCATTGAGGAATGCAGTCTTTACATCCATTTGCCATATCTCATAGTCATACCATGCTGCTATGGCTAGTAACTGTATTCTAATGGATTTAAACATAGCAACTGGTGAAAAGGTTTCCTCATAGTCAACTCCTTGCCTTTGAGTATACCTTTTTGCAACCAGTCTTGCTTTGAAGGTCACTACCTTTCCATCCGCGCCAAGCTTTCTTTTGTAGATCCATTTGCATCCTATGGGAACGATTCCCTTAGGTGGATCTACTAATTTCCAGACTTGGTTTGAATACATAGAGTCCATTTCTGACTGCATGGCTTCAAGCCATTTGGTCAAATCAGTATCAGATAATGCTTTTTCGAAATTCATTGGATCACATCCAACACAAGACTCATCATGGCCTTGTTCTTGAAGAAGCGTATATCTTGCAGGTGGTCTGATAACCCTATCAGACCTTCTAGAAGTTTGTACTTCAACTACCGGTTCTTGGGGATTAGGTTCAACTTCCAAAGTTGAGGGAGTATCTTGAATTTCTTCAAGTTCTATCATCTTGCCTTTTCTATCTAATAGAAATTCCATTTCCAAAAAGGTGGCATTTCTTAAAACAAACACTTTTGTTTCATTGGGATGATAGAAATAATATCCAACTGAATTCTTTGGATATCCTACAAAGTAGCACAAAGTGGATCTACTATCCAATTTGTCTCCCACTGTCTGCTTCACATAAGCAGGACATCCCCATATTCTCAAGTAAGAATACTTGGGAGGTTTCCCCATCCATATCTCATATGGCGTTTTATCCACTGCTTTGGTATGGACATTATTCAACAACATTGCCGCAGTTTCAAGCGCAAATCCCCAAAACGATATAGGCAATTCAGTGAATCCCATCATAGATCGAACCATGTCCATCAACGTTCGATTACGACGTTCTGAAACACCATTAAATTGTGGTGTTGCTGGTGGAGTCCACTGTGAGAAAATCCCATTCTCTTTTAGATAACCCAAAAATTCAGCACTTAAGTATTCTCCACCTCGATCAGATCGAAGTGCCTTAATACTTCTTTCTAGCTGATTTTCTACTTCAGATCTGAATTCTTTGAACTTTTCAAATGCTTCAGATTTGTTTTTCATCAAATAAACGTACCCATACCTCGAATGGTCATCAGTAAAGGTAATGAAGTAGGATTGCCCCTATTTTGTGCTAACGCTTAGCGGGCCACAAACGTCTGTGTGGATTAAATCCAGTAGACCATGTGCACGTTCCACGTTTCCCTTAAAGGGAGCCTTGGTCATTTTTCCTTTTAGACATGACTCACAAGTAGGTAGAGAATTTATGTCTGACAAGTCAAACATGCCTTCTCCCACTAGTTTGTGCATCCTTCTTTGGGAAATGTGACCTAGTCTAGCGTACCATATCTGTGCGGGGTTTGGATCATCTAACTTTCTTTTGTTTGTTGTTGTTTTCTTTTGTGCTTGGATATTGTTCAACGGAATATCTTTCAATTTTAAGTTATAGAGATCGTTCATTAATTCGCCGGTTCCTATCAAACATTCATTCTTGTAAATATTGCAAACACCTTTAGCAAAAACACAAGAATAATCATCTCTATCAAGCATAGAAATAGAAATAATGTTTTTAACCAATTCAGGAACATATAAAACGTCTCTCAAAAGTAACTTAAAATTATTGTTCAAAATCAAAGTAACATCTCCAATAGCAGTTGCAGCAACCCTTGCTCCATTCCCCAATCTTAGAAATGTCTCGCCATCTCTAAGTCTCCTGCTTCTTGCCATCACCTGCAAATCATTGCATAGATGAGAACCACATCCGGTATCCAATACCCAAGAAGAGGAATTAATTGAGACATTTACTTCTATGTAAAACATACCATGGCCAGAACGCTTCTGGGCAAGATACTCCGTGCAGTTACGCCTCCAATGTCCAGGCTTGTTGCAGTGGAAACAGACATGCTCTGACTTGTCGGGCTTTGAGGGCCCCGAAGTGGGTTTCTTGTATGGCTTTTTGTTGGGCTTATTCTTCTTTGGTGGGGCAGAACGTTTCTTGCCTTTATTTTGGGCTCCCTTTTTCATACCGGACGATGAGCCCACTAGAAGAACATGCTTTTCTTTCTTGATTGTGGCCTCATAAGTGGTAAGCATATTGACCAACTCTTCAAGGGTGGCCTCAAGCTTGTTCATGTTAAAATTAACCACAAATCCATCGAACGAGGGGGGAAGTGACAGCAAGATAATATCAGTCGAGAACTCAGCAGGAATAACCACGTCGAGTCCTACCAATTTCTCAATGAGCCCAATCATCCTAACACCATGCTCATGGACAGAAGTCCCATCTCGCAGACATGTAGTCATGAGTTCTTTCACAGTAGCGTGTCTCTCTGAGCGAGTCTGTACTCCATACAACTCTTTCAGATGAAAGTGAATGTCAGCAGCATTTGAAAGGGGATCGGTTACGGTGACCGGAAGCGCAACGGAAGTTTGAAAATCGAATTTTTAGGGAAATTTTCGGCCACCTCATATTCTTTTGTAGCAAATACAAAACAAACACATATGTGTCATACATAGGGTGTTTGAGAGAAATACCTATCAATCACAAGGATTGATGTATGGCTCCAACTTTGTTGTTAAACAACAAAGCTCTTGAATGGCATGAAGAAATCTACAAGCTCTTCTTGGACTCCTTTCTTCAAAATTAGGCCCACCACCAACTAGGTAGATCCCTTCATATTTTGCACTAGAAAAATATGAAGATTTTTCAAAGAGAAGAATTATTCATTCCTCAACACTTGAAGAAGAAAATGAGAGAAAAACTTGGAGAGAAAAGGGAGTGAAGAATTCGGCCATAGTGTATGCAAAATGAGGGGAGGGGAGACTTGTCTTGGTAGTGGAAAAAGTAGAAATCACTTTTTTTGCATGCCATGCCTTAAAAACTCAAAAAAGTAGTCTCCCAACCTTTCACCTCCCATCCATGCATATTATATGGTTTTTAACAAATTAAAAAACCATGGACTAAATTTAATTATCTCAAACATATTTGAGACTAATTAAACATTACTTGAATTTACCCAAGTCTTACTAGTTAAATAATTAATTTAACTTGAGCTCTACAAGACTCAATATAATTTAATTAATTCAACACTTGAATTAATTTAATTATTTGGACTCTACTAGGTCCACTAGTGTTTAATTAATTCAACACTTGAATTAATTTAATTTAGTCCATAATAATGTTTATGAAAATCACAATTTTCAAATACATTATTCACTTGGCCAACTTTTAATTTAGGAACACTTCCATAAATTAAAATTACATTTCTCTCATAGAAGTCATACTTCTATTTTTCTTTACGCTTATAAACTCATTTATAAGTCGTTCAACACATTGAACTATTTTCTCCTTTATAGAAGTCATACTTCTAATTTTCCTTACGCTTATAAACTTCTTTATAAGCCGTTCAACACATTGAACTATTTTTACTTCTCAACGGGATCTAGAAAGCTAGTACTTGTGTGGCCCTCAATGGTTCATTGATACAACTAGCCGTGGGTTCACATCTCCATGTGATTCGGACTAAACATGTCGTTATATGAGCATACCCCAATTGCTCCATTATTATTTATCAACTCCTTGATAACAAGAACGTCAGAACTCAAGTCTGATAATACCCAACCAATCATGTTAAACGCCTAGCAGCATCGCTTACATGATTCCCTAGGTATCAAATGATAGTGCCTGCAAGAACCATTCAATTATGGTTAGCGTACAGTACGGTCCCTTCAACTCATATATCCCGACCGATTCGACAACCATTGGTTTATCGAGAGTTGTCAATGAATCGATACTATGTGTCATGTCGTAGTTGCATCGATGGTGTAATCTATGAAACCCCTTTCATAATTAACACCATACTCTGGCCAGAGATTTCAACCTACATACACATGATAACACATAGGATATCCATACCCGAAGGTAAGCGGTGAATTACCGACTACAATGCATCGACTCCTATGTGTTTCGACAGAACACCCAACCTTGCCACCTGATGACCCCATGAGAGTCGGTAAACAAGTCAAAGTGTAATTCTAGCACATAGAGGCTCAATGTTGTCCCAGGTCATAAGGACTAATGGTGTACAACCATAAACTAGGACGTTTCCACTCGATAAGTGAGAACCACTTGGAAAGTCTTTTTATGGAGGGTTGTTCAGTGCACTCAACAAGGAGCACCTATCTGCATGTTCGGACATCACAATGTCCCCTACCAATGAAACATGGTACTCACATCGCAGATACTAGTCTCGAACTCGAGCGGCCTATATCCTTCTTAGTGGCGGCTGAATCGACTAGGAACCGTTTAGAATATACAGTATTACAAATATGAGTTTCATGATACTCATCATATGAGCATCTCATATTCTTTCTACCATTTGTATATTCAAGGGCTTTATCTATGCAACTAGCATGGGTATACAGATAAAGATGTGCCATAATAATAATATCAAATATTACTAAAATAAAGATTGCTTATACATAGAGTTTCATTGTGAACACTCGGCCAACACTTGGCTCGACGGGCACCTATTCTAACAATCTCCCACTTGCTCTAGAGCCAACTACCCATATGCTTTAAACCCATTGATTCGCGATGCTTGTCGAATAATGGTCCAGGTAAAGGCTTAGCTAGTGGATCAACAACTTTATCTGCGAAGCCGACTATGTCAAAAGACACTTCTTCCTCTTTCCACAATCTCTCCGAGGATGTGGTACTTACTCAATACATGTTTGGACTTCTGATGAGACCTAGGCTCCTTTGCTTGAGCTATAGCTCCCGTGTTGTCACACAACACCGGGACAGGAGCAACTCCATTAGGAATGACGTCCAACTCTTGGACAAAATTCCTTATCCAAACAGCCTCCCTTGCTGCATCTGATGCAGCAATGTGTTCGGCCTCTGTGCTGGAATCCGCAGTATTGTCTTGCTTGAAACTCTTCCAAGAGACAGCAGCACCATTGAGCATGAATACAAACCCAGAGGTTGACTTCGAGTCATCGATATCGCTTTGGAAGCTAGAGTCGGTGTAGCCTTCCAATTTTAGTTCTCCACCCCATAGACCAAGAACAATTTAATGGTCCTTCTGAACTCCTTGAGGATGTCTTTCACAGCTTTCCAGTGTGGAAGACCAGGGTTCGATTGATATCTACTCACTACACTTAGTGCGAAAGCCACGTCAAGACGTGTAGATATCATCCCATACATGATGCTACCAATCGCAGATGCATAAGGAATGCTTTGTCATCGCCGCTATCTCTGCATCAGTCTTGAAAGACAGACTTGGATAGGGACACGCCATGACACATTTGTAGATGTCCTCTCATGGACTTATCCATCGAGAACCGCTTCACGATGGTATCAATGTATGTGGACTGGGTGAGACCAAGCAATCTTCTCGATCTATCTCTATAGACCTGTATTCCCAATACAAAAGATGCTTCACCCAAGTCCGGTATCGAGAACTTACTCACTAACCATATCTTAGTCGATTGCAACATTCCTACATCATTCCCAATGAGTAGAATGTCATCAACATAAAGCACCAGGAATGTCACAACACTCCCACTGACCTTCTTATACACACAGGGTTCCTCAGAATTCTTAGTAAATCAACTCTTTGATTGTACTATCGAATCTAAGGTTCCAACTCCTAGATGCCTGCTTTAGACCATAAGTAGATCTCTGAAGTTTGCATACCATATGCTCACTTCCGATAGATGTAAACCCTCCAGGTTTGAGACATGTAAATCTCTTCCTTAATATCCCCATTAAGAAAGGCTGTCTTGACATCCATCTGCCATATCTCATAGTCATACCATGCAGCTATGGCTAGCAAAATCTTTATGGACTTGAACATTGCAACTGGTGAAAAGGTTTCCTCAAAGTCAACTCCTTGTCTTTGAGTATATCCTTTTGCCACCAATCGCGCCTTGAAGGTCAATACTTTCCCATCCGCCCCAAGTCTCCTCTTGTAAATCCATTTACAACCTATGGGAACAATTCCCTCAGGTGGATCCACGAGATTCCACACTTGGTTTGAATGCATGGAATTCATCTCAGATTCCATTGCTTCAAGCCACTTGGATGAATCGGCATCAGATAATGCTTCCTTGAAGGTCCTTGGATCACATCCATGGTTAGGCTCATCATGGCCCTCTTCAAGAAGCAGACTATACCTCATAGGTGGTCTCGAGACTCTCTCGGATCTTCTAGGAGCTTGTATCTCCTCTCTTAGCTCTTCGGGTGTGGGTTCTACAATTGTGGGTGTCTCTCGAACCTCTTCGAGTTCTATCATCTCGCCTTTTCTATCTAATAGAAATTCCTTTTCCAAAAAGGTTGCATTTCTAGAAACAAACACCTTTGTTTCTTGGGGATGATAGAAGTAGTATCCAACCGAATTCTTTGGATATCCCACAAAGTAACATAAAATGGATCGACTATCCAATTTATCTCCCACTACCTGCTTCACATAAGCAGGGCACCCCCATATTCTAAGACAAGAATATTTGGGAGGCTTACCCATCCATATCTCATATAGTGTCTGCCTTTAAATGGAAATTTAATGGAATATCTTTCGATTTTAAGTTATAGAGATCGTTTTTCAAGTTCTCTAGTACCAATCAAACATTCATTCTTGTAAATGTTGCAAACACCTTTGCTAAATAAACAAGAATATCCATCTTTATCAACATAGAAATGGAAACAATGTTTTTCACCAAATCCGGTACAAACAAAACATCTCTTAAAATTAACTTAAAATCATTGTTCATAAACAAGTAAACATCTCCAATAGCTTTGGCAGCAACTCTTGCTCCATTGCCCATCCTCTAGAAGGTCACACCTTCCTTAAGCTTTCTACTTCTTCCCTTCACCTGCAAATCATTACAGAGATGTGAGCCACATCCGGTATCCAATACCCAAGAAGTAGAGTTAATTGAAATGTTTACTTTAATTTAGAACATACCGTTTCCAGAACTCTTCTGGGCCAGATATTCCTTGCAATTTCGCCTCCAATGTCCAGGCTTCTTGCAGTGATGACAAACATCACTAGTCTTGTCAGCCTTAACTGGTGTGGCTGCTACAACGGGATTCGGAGATTGCCTCATCAAGGGCACGTTCTTCTTGGGACGTTGGAAAGAACGCTTCTTTCCATTCCCATGTGGATCAATCTTCGTACCAGATGAAGAACCCACATAAAGAACCAACTTCTCTTTCTTGAAGGTTGATTCAAACGTAACAAGCATATTCACCAACTCCTCGAGGGTCGACTCCATCTTGTTCATGTTGAAGTTCACCACAAAAGGATCAAATGAGCTAGGCAATGATAACAGCAACACGTCGGTGGTCAACTCCGAAGGCAAGATCAGATCCATGCCAACGAGCTTGTCCACGAGCCCAATCAACTTCAGGCCATGCTCATGGACCGAGGCCCCATCTCGCATGCGCAAAGTGATCAGCTCCTTGACGGTAGCATGCCTAAGAGGCCGTGTTTGCTCACCAAAGAGCTCCTTGAGATGCAAATGAATATCAGCAGCACTCTTTGCATCCTCAAAATGCCTCTGCAGCTCATCATTCATAGAAGTCAGCATATAACACCTGGCCATCAAGTCATGGTCACACCATTCCTTGTAAGCCTGCAATTCCTCAGGAGTGCAGTCAGTCGGAGCCTCAACAGGGGGCAACTCAGTCAGTGTATATGCTACCCTTTCCGAATTCAAGACGATTTTTAGGTTTCTTAGCCAAGTGAGGTAATTAGGTCCAGTTAATATGTGTTTGTCGAGTATTACGGATATCGGATTGCGAATCGAAGACATTGTCAATTTGTACTGAAAAGTAAAAACAGATAAATGTTGATGACTATTTAAAATATTTAGTAAGATATGAAGTTTGGACTTTTACTTCATAAATATTTGCTCCCACTGTTTTGACATCTTTCACTACCCTCTAGTGAAAACGGGAAACTCCTTTCCTCAGTAGGTACGTAAGGTCCAATTAGCGAATTATGATCCCGAATAATATCAGCCAATCACAATTCCTAAAAGGTAGTTTCCAATTGCATCACAATGCAACCCTCTACGTAAACTTTTGTCTCATGTTTGATTAGGACCCTATAATATGACGTCGTTCATCTTCACGTGTCAAGCCTTACCCATCGATGTTGAACCTTAATGGACGGTCGCCATGAGTTCCCCCAATAATATGAGCCGAAATCATGGGAGTTCCACGTAGTTCACATCACCATGTCAATGGATGTCACAGCTTTCCGGCACCCAGAGCTCCCCCAATAATATGAGCCGAGCCCCGAGTACGGGTAGCGTTCATCATGCACCCATTGTCAATGGAAGACAAGGAAATTATAAAAAAATTTATAATTCCCCTTTTCAGGCTTGATATTAATTTTGAATCTTATTCAAAATGAGGGTTTTTAATTTCGAAAGGTCTCATCATTAATTTTATTTTAAAAGCTCGCCATGTTTGATCGTATGTTTGCCGGATTCATGCAACTTTGTTATTATCATAATAATAACGCACATACTCATTATTTATAACATATCATGCATATATTATAAACAGTAAACAAACAAGGATGATCAATCGCCCCAATACTGACGGACCGTGTGAGCTAAACACGGGCCTAGTTCCAATCCTAGGGAAATGCACGGGATGCAAATACAACTATTACATAAGCTTCCAATATTTACATGTCTTCGATCTTCATAATCATCATGGCCACCATCTTCCAATCTTGATCATCCACTATACTAATATTTACAAATAAATATCCATGGCAAATAGGGATACATCTCATGAGGTGGGAACGGGCTATAAACCAAGCCCACTTTATAAATTGATAATTATTACAATCATTCAACACAAAATATCCTAGCATACACCTAGCAAATTGGGCTTGGGCTTTTGATCATCCTTCATGCATAATATCACATATCATACACCATCAATTAATTATCACAATAATTAATTGATCCAATATTATATATCTTGAACCAATCACTAACCGCCACGATTATAAACTAAATTAACAAAGTATACAAACACCTTTGTCTACTTTCCAATTAATTTATTTATAACCGAATTTCTTATAAATCACAATTTACTATAAATAATTAAAGTCCAACTTCAATTATTTATTTTATGAGAAAAATTTGCAACTTTTGTAATTTTAAACTTAAGGGCCCAAAAACTTATTTTTCACCAAAAACATTTTGGCTCATTTAAAATTCACAAACATGTTAGCCATCTAATGGCCCAACAACTCAAGGCCCATGACACTTTGATATTTCAAAACACTTTTGGAAACCCTAGCCGTCATCGCCGTCGCCGGATTCCGGCAACAAAAAAATTTTTTTTTTATTAAAAATAGGGGCTGTTCGGGCAGCCCGAGCTGCCCGACACGGGCAGAAACATGCTGCCCGAAATGTCCCCACAAAAGCCTTGATATTTGTTGCAAACTTTCATCTCATGCGGTTAGAAATCATTCTCAATATAATATCTTGTATTTGCTACACAAAATCGAAACCATAGCTCGGATACCACTTGAAAGGGGATCGGTTACGGTGACCGGAAGCGCAACGAAAGTTAGAAAATCGAATTTTTAGGGAAATTTTCGGCCACCTCATATTCTTGTGTAGCAAATACAAAACAAACACATATGTGTCAAACATAGGGTGTTTGAGAGAAATACCTATCAATCACAAGGATTGATGTATGGCTCCAACTTTGTTGTTAAACAACAAAACTCTTGAATGGCATGAAGAAATCTACAAGCTCTTCTTGGACTCCTTTCTTCAAAATTAGGCCCACCACCAACTAGGTAGATCCCTTCATATTTTGCACTAGAAAAATATGAAGATTTTTCAAAGAGAAGAATCATTCATTCCTCAACACTTGAAGAAGAAAATGAGAGAAAAACTTGGAGAGAAAAGGGAGTGAAGAATTCGGCCATAGTGTATGCTAAATGAGGGGAGGGGAGACTTGTCTCGGTAGTGGAAAAAGTAGAAATAACTTTTTTTGCATGCCATGCCTTGAAAACTCAAAAAAATAGTCTCCCAACCTTTCACCTCCCATGCATGAATATTATATGGTTTTTAACAAATTAAAAAACCATGGACTAAATTTAATTATCTCAAACATATTTGAGATTAATTAAACATTACTTGAATTTACCCAAGTCCCACTCGTTAAATAATTAATTTAACTTGAGCTCTACAAGACTCAATATAATTTAATTAATTCAACGCCTGAATTAATTTAATTATTTGGACTCTACTAGGTCCACTAGTGTTTAATTAATTCAACACTTGAATTAATTTAATTTAGTCCATAATAATGTTTATGAAAATCACAATTTTCAAATACATTATTCACTTGGCCAACTTTTAATTTAGGAACACTTCCATAAATAAAAATTTACATTTCTCTCATAGAAGTCATACTTCTATTTTTCTTTACGCTTATAAACTCATTTATAAGCCGTTCAACACATTGAACTATTTTCTCCTTTATAGAAGTCATACTTCTAATTTTCCTTACGCTTATAAACTTCTTTATAAGCCGTTCAACACATTGAACTATTTTTACTTCTCAACGGGATCTAGAAAGCTAGTACTTGTGTGGCCCTCAATGGTTCATTGATACAACTAGCCGTGGGTTCACATCTCCATGTGATTCGTACTAAACATGTCCTTATATGAGCATACCCCAATTGCACCATTCTTATTTATCAACTCCTTGCTAACAAGAACGTCAGAACTCAAGTCTGATAGTACCCAACCAATCATGTTAAACGCCTAGCAGCATCGCTTATATGATTCCCTAGGTATCAAATGATAGTGCCTGCAAGAACCATTCAATTATGGTTAGCGTACAGTACGGTCCCTTCAACTCATATATCCCGACCGATTCGACAACCATTGGTTTATCGAGAGTTGTCAATGAATCGATACTATGTGTCATGTCGTAGTTGTATCGATGGTGTAATCTATGAAACCCCTTTCATAATTACCACCATACTCTGGCCATAGATTTCAACCTACATACACATGATAACACATAGGATATCTGTCACACCCTTACTCTATACTTAGCATAATTACCATAATTAAAATAAGGTTTGAATGATATAACTATATTATGAAGCAAATCAAACAAGAGGCATCACTTTGATGGTTTATAAAAATTTTGGCATGATGTCCCTATATTTTGTATACACCAAAACTGAAGCAATACTATTCATACACATTTATAAACATATTCTCATATACCAACATACTTTGTATCATCATACATAACATGGAACTTGTTTCAAACCCTCATATAAAATTTACTACAATACATATGCGGAAGCTATACAATAAGAAGTCCCGGTTCTTGTCGAGGTAGGGCACGTCACAAGCATCCATTGGCGAACCGGCATCCTATGTCTCTTCACTACCTGATCCTGTAACACATGAGCTACGTGAGTTCATAAAACTCAATAAGTTGGCACTTATATGTATCAATACGCATCGAAGGAACATACATATCAAGTCGTGACAACAATGAATCTTAAAAACATGTCATACCGTAGCATATATTCAATGTTCATTTTTGTACTTGAGCCTCATTAGTTGACCTGTACTACTGTGCTTGCTTTATTATATAGCTACTACTGTGTTGAACGTCAGGGAGCAACCTTTGGCAACCCCACGCCCCATGAACATATATTGGCAAATAGCTTTGGTGGACTTAAAACCACCCATGATGTCAACAAGCTCTATATCATGTAAAAATCAGTCCTTTTCCTTTCATGTCCATGTTCATGTTCATGACATAGCACCCATCTTCAATATTCATGAGTTCCTTAAATATTTAATACATAACAATGGAATATGGTGCTATGTTTTCATCAATAAACATACTAACAATGTACATATAGCAATAGAAAATGAGAAGCATTTGAAATTCATAATATTACTCATGTATTACTTCAAGAACATGCCAACTTACTGTCCAAGCTTAAGAACACGTGTTTGAGACGGTGTTTCTTGCTCCTATACTGTCAAATATACCAATAATTCAGTCACTATTGCATTAACTAGATTAAAATCATTCCTTTATTGTCACCTACATGTACCATAACTAAAAGAGAAGAAAACTTACACCCTTATGAAGTTCTTGTGATGGAGAACTAAAATCTAACTTCAAAACTTTGAAAGGAATGAAGAAAGAAGCTTTGGAGGATGTTTTCTAGATTTTTCTCTTGAGATTTTGCTGTTAAGGAATGGAAAATACTGAAGAAATGGTTTAGAAACTCGATGCTTATCTTCTTATATATTAGGCGGCGCTCGGGCGGTAGTTTTCTACCGCTCGAGCGCGGAATGTTCTGTCCAAAAGGTAAAATTTTTGTGCACTGGCGCTCGGGCGGTCATTTTCTACCGCTCGGGCGCCACATGTTCGGTAAAATTTGTGGAATGATAATGCACGGGCGCTCGGGCGGTAAAATCTTACCGCTCGGGCGCCACCTGTTCTGCCTCTGCGCACTACTTCGTCAAAGATCTCTCCGGAAACTTATCTTCCGTTCATAATCTGAAAAAATGATAAACTACGAAGATGTAGCCCTATGTCTTGGCTTGAATCTCCAACTGGTGTCAGGTCATTTGGAGGTCGGAGTAAAAAGATATGCCCATTCTCCTATCATGTGTCAGTGAGGGAATGACGGTATACACGACGCACTTCGAGGCACTTTTGGCTTGTCTTCCACAATGATTTGGACAAAACACAAAACGTGAAAGTTGTAGCATTATATCTTAGCTTTCTAATGGTTAAGGCCTCACACAATTTGGATCAATATTCAAATCATTATACTAAAACCCGTACGAACTACCATATCTACATCTCATTTCCCACAACTTCCATTACACTATCATCACCTACACATCTTACTCTAACTATTTAGACATATATTCATTCTCAATATACCATGGGCAATATAAAAGTCATGTTCAATCTCAATATTGATACTTCAATCATCACATGAAATCTAATGAGCTAAATAACTACATAATAAACGACATAAACGCATTATTATCATTTGTACGAGTAACCGGGCATTACAATTCTCCCTTCCTTCAAAGAATTTCGTCCTCGAAATTTGACGTACCATATAGTTCAGGATATCTCTGTTGGATCTCGTTTTCTCGCTCCCAAGTTGCTTCTTCAATCGCATGATTGCACCATAATAATTTCACCAAGGGTATTTCCTTGCCTCGTAACACTTTTGATTTCCTATCGAGGATTTGGACCGGTCGTTCTTCATATGAGAGATTCGATGCAAGCTCCAATGGTTCATAATGAAGAACGTGAGAAGGATTGGCCAAATACTTTCGTAGCAAGGAAACGTGAAAAACATTGTGCACATTTGACAAGTTCGGAGGTAAAGCAACTCGGTAGGCTCTGTCTCCTATTCTTTCCAAGATTTCAAATGGACCGATATATCTTGGACTCAATTTTCCCTTCTTACCAAAACGCAAAATGCCCTTCAATGGTGATATCTTTACAAATACATGGTCACCAACCTGAAATTCCAATCGACGAAGTCGCACATCAGCATAGCTTTTCTGTCGACTCTGTGTAGTGTGCATTCTTTCTCTGATCTTGGTTACCAATTCAGCTGTCTGTTGTACCAATTCAGGGCCTAATAATTTTCTTTCTCCTATTTCATCCCAATGTACTGGAGATCGACATTTTCTACCATATAATGTAGTATATGGTGCTATTCCAATGCTTGACTGATAGCTATTGTTATATGTAAACTCAGACAACGGCAGTTTACTGTCCCAACTACCTGGGAAGTCAATAGTACATGCCCTCAACATATCTTCTAAGATCTGATTCACTCTTTCTGATTGTCCATCAGTTTGAGGGTGGAATGCTGTGCTGAATGACAATCGAGTTCCCATAGCATGATGCAAGCTTTTCCAAAATGCAGATGTAAATTTGGGATCTCTATCTGATACAATGGACACTGGGATGCCATGAAGCCTCACTATCTCTTTGATGTATTCTTCAGCATATTGATTCATCGTGTATGTGGTCTTCACCGGAAGAAAGTGAGCTGATTTTGTAAGTCGATCCACAATAACCCATATAGCATTGAACCCTCTTTGAGTTCTTGGCAAACCAAGAATGAAATCCATCGTGATGTGTTCCCATTTCCATTCAGGAATGGGTAGTGGTTTCAGGAGTCCTGCTGGTCTTTGATGTTCAGTCTTGACCTGTTGACAAGTTAGACATTGTGCAACAAATTGAGCAATGTCCTTTTTCATACCTGGCCACCAAAATAATGGTTTCAAATCCTTGTACATTTTATTGCCTCCTGGATGGATCGAATAGGGAGTAGTAGCATGAGCATCAATAAGAATGTCGTTCCTGATCGTTCCTTGTTTTGGCACACACAATCTACCCCGATATGTCCATATTCCTTCCCCATTCAATTCAAAGTTCGAATGTCCTTTATCCTCATCTCGCTGTCTCAATTGCAGGAATTCAGTATCTGTATTTTGTTCGCCCTTGATCCTGTCTGCAAGTGTTGGTCGAATCATGAGAGATGGTAATTGGATTGCAATGCCCTTTGGCATAACATTAATCTTCAAATTCTGCAAATCCCATAAAATTTGTTCTTGTACTTGCATTGCAGCAATAGAACTGGACTTTCGACTTAACGCATCTGCAACAACATTGGCTTTGCCTGGATGATAATTAATAACACAATCGTAATCCTTCACCAATTCCAACCAACGTCGTTGTCTCATATTCAGTTCTTTTTGCGTGAATAAATATTTCAAACTCTTGTGGTCCATATAAATTTCACATCGTTCGCCATACAAATAATGGCGCCATATTTTCAATGCAAATACCACTGCTGCCAGTTCTAAATCATGTGTTGGATAGTTCTTTTCATATTATTTCAATTGCCTAGAGGCATAAGCGATCACCTTCCCGTGTTGCATCAAGACTGCTCCTAAACCTTGTTTCGAAGCATCACTGTACACTATAAAATCTCCTGATCCTTCTGGAATAGCAAGGACCGGTGCTGAAGTCAATTTTACCTTTAACTCTTGGAAACTGCGATCACATGCTTCGTTCCATACAAATTTCACATTCTTTCGAGTTAAAGCAGTCAAAGGCAATGCTATCTTAGAAAATCCCACTATAAACCGACGGTAATAACCAGCTAGCCCAAGAAAACTACGTACCTCGGTAACAGTGGTAGGTCGTAGCCAGTTATTAACAGCTTCAATCTTACTTGGATCCACTGATATGCCTTCTTTTGAAATGATATGACCCAAGAATGATACTTTTTCAAGCCAAAATTCACATTTCTTCCATTTTGCATATAAATGTTTATCCTTCAAAGTCTGCAAAACTAATTGCAAATGTTCTCTATGCTCCTCTACAGTTCGTGAGTAGATGAGAATATCATCTATAAACACAATCACGAACCTGTCTAGGAATGGCTTGAAAATTCTATTCATTAGATCCTTAAATGCAGCTGGTGCATTCGTTAGTCCAAATGGCATTACAAGAAATTCATAATGCCCGTACCTGGTTCTGAAGGCAGTCTTTGAAATATCATCTGACTTCACTTTTAATTGATGATAGCCTGATCGTAGATCAATTTTCGAAAAGATAGCGGCTCCTTGTAGTTGATCAAACAAATCATCAATTCTAGGGAGTGGATACTTATTTTTGATTGTCACTTTGTTCAACTACCGATAATCAATGCATAGACGAAGAGTACCGTCTTTCTTTTTCACAAACAAAACAGGTGCACCCCACGGTGAAAAGCTCGGTCTAATAAACCCTTTATCAAGCAACTCTTGTAACTGTTCTTTCAACGCATTCATTTCTGTCGGAGCTAATCGATAAGGAGCTTTTGAGATCGGATGAGTTCCTGCCACAACATCAATTACAAATTCGATCTCTCTATCTGGGGGTAAGCCTGTTACATCATCAGGAAATACTTCTGGAAATTCACAAACAACATCTGTATCTTTTAATTCACGAACAGGTGGATCACTAGTTAACACAGATGCCAAATATCCTTGACACCCCTTCTGTAGTAATTTACAAGCCTTCATACAAGAGATTATCCGAAGTGGTAAGGATATACATGCACTTGCTACGGTGAATGGTTCAGCTCCTACTGGTGCAAACTTGATCATCTTTATGCCACAGTCAATAGTAACTCTGTACTTCGAGAGCCAATCCATTCCCAATATCACATCAAAATCGGTCATTTTCAAAACAATCAATTCAGCATACATCTGATGGCCTTGGGCATATATTGGACATCCTCGCACAATCTGATCTGTCTGTAATTCTTGCCCGGAAGGTAAGGCTATGGAGAGTTGTGTCTCTGTTGTACTTGGTGTAATGCCCAGTCTCTTTACAAACGATTCCGAAATAAAAGAATGCGTGGCTCCTGAATCTAGTAAAACAATAGCAGTAATACCAGAAATCAAGAACATACCAGTGATCATCGATGTATCCGCATCCACTTTGTAATAGCCAAGCCTGGTGTGCGGTACGTTTTAAGTTTTCATAAGTTTATTGACTACTTGGTCAAGTTTAGGTATAGTTTGGATGTTAAGAGTTTCGATTTATGACTTATAGTATGGTTGGTTATAGATGATGTGTAGTGCTTTTGTAGCGGCGTTACGATTAAATTCATGATAAATTGTATATTGATTCAAATGAGGTGAGGCCTTTTCCATTAGAAATATAAGACATACAGATGTAACTTTCTTAGTTTGAGTTTTGTTCAAATCATTGTGGAAGGTAAGCCAAAAGTGCCCCGAAGTGTTTCGTGTGTTTCGACGTTCCTCCAGTGATACATGTTGGGAGAATGGGCATAAATTTTTACTCAGACGTCCAATTGATCTGAAAGTTTGAGGGATTCAAGATAAAACATAGAGCTACAACTTTGTAGTTTACCACTTTTCCAAATTATGAAGGGAAAAGGCGTTTCAGAAGCAATCTTTGGAGTGGCAGTGCGCAGAGTGCGCACCCGAGCGGGAATAAATGTCCGCCCGGGCGAGCCTACTTCGAAAATTTTTGGATTTCTGGCCGAGAGTTCTGCGCTCGGGTGGAAAAAGATGTCCGCCCGAGCGGCCAGCGATTTTTAAAAAGCGTGTTTTGGAGTTTTAAGTGCTTATATACAAGTGTTGCTCCATTTCTCTCATTTCTCACCTCTCATTTTCGGATTTCTCTCCTTGGGAAGGCTAGGGTTCCTTATTTCTTTCACTTCCTATCTTCGATTCAAGCTTTTAGTTGGTGATTTGAGTTAAGATCGAAGTTCTTCTTGGTGCTAGGAAGCTAAGGTAAGCTTTTGGTGTTGTTATTTCTTGGTTTTGGAAGAGAGATGATATGGGTTTGTTGTTTATGTTGGTTTTATGGATTATTTGGCATGGGTTTATGATTATTGAGTTGTTGATGGTTCAATACATGGTTTATTGTTGTAGGTTTTGTACCAAGATTATAGATTCAAGGTGTTCTTGCGGTTTGTAAGTGGAAATTCATCCCTTGTGCTCGCATGATTATATATGTATTGTGTTTCAAAGGTTTTATTGTGTTATTCCCTTCATTTGATTCACTATTATGTATTGATACCTTTGTTGTATATTGTGGAGGCAATTGATGTCTCAACTTTGAGAAGGGAATACAAAAGAGAAAGAATATCAAAGTGTTTGATGAAATGTCCCAAAGAAAGAGTTTAAATGTTTTATGGATTGATAGATACATAGTCAGAGATTGCTGCAATTAGTTGATCAACGACCATAGGCTTATATCCCTCAGAGTTGTCGATTTATATCGATGGGATACGAGCACCACAGACAGAGTTACTATTGATATCAATCCACCATAGTAAAGAGAAATACCATCTCATTGTTATGCTATTGCTACGATATACATGTTTCAGAGTTGATGGTATTTTATGTTTTCAAAGCCATGTTTTACAGAATATACTATGTATCATTGCTATGTAAGAGTTCCACTTGCTGAGTTTTATACTCATTTCAGTTATTTCATGTGATGCAGATAAGAACGACGGACCAGGACGTTGATTGTGGCCCGGAGTCATATGCATACGAAGTTGGAAGGAAGATGTTATTTTGCAAGTATTTTTGGATCATGATCATAGGAATGATATTTTGTATTTTGTTATATCATTTGAATGATCATTTATTTACTTTTAAACATTTTATGGTGTTGTATTTTGAAACCTTCCTTCATTTTATAAGAAAATTTTAAATTCCGCTGCTATTTTTATTGTAAACGGGTCGAGGTGTCACATTTAGTGGTATCAGAGCACCGTTCTTCGGACCAATGCATATGACTTCGTCTACTTTCAACTGTCCGGGTATGTTTTGTTTTGCATCTATTTATTGTTATTTATTGATATGTCTTTTGCGAGCACATTGTAGAGTATGCCTCCTAAGCGTAAGGCGTCAGAGGGTGAGGATAGTTCTTCCTCGAGAGTTGTCGACGAGTTCGGCAAGTTGCTTAAAGAGCAGGCCAAAGTCCATAGCGAGCAGATTCAGCAGCTGCTTCGATTGCAAGGAACAGGACAGGGTAGAGGCCAAGTGAGAGGCCAAGTAGCTCAGGCAGTTGGCACTGATGCCGTCTTTTCTGCTTTTAAGAGAATGGATCCACCGGAATTCGCAGGTAGCACTGATCCGTTAGTGGCTGTCGAGTGGGTCAAGGCGCTTGAAGCAATCTTCGACCATCTTCAGTATGAGGATAAAGACAGGATCAGGTGCAGTATTCATGTTGATAAAGGCTGCACGTATCTGGTGGAATGCCACTAAGGTTGGTGTCGATGTTTCAGCTTTGAAGTGGCAAGAGTTCACAGACCTGTTCTATGACAAGTACTTTCCCGACGCACTTCGAGCTAGGAAGGTGACTGAGTTTCTGGAGCTTCGACAGGGAGGCATGAACGTTGATGAGTACATTCTCAAGTTCGAGGAGGGTTGTTTATTTGCTCCGTATATTGCTTCAAATGACAAAGATAAAGGTGCTCATTTCATTCGAGGCCTTAGAGCTGAGATCAGGAGAGATATCAACATGTCCAAGGCTGTGACTTTCAAAGAGATTGTGTCTAAGGCGTTGTTGGCCGAACAAGACGAGAAGGATATCGCCAGAGAGAGGCAGGAGAGGCATCAAGCTGTTGCTCAGAGAGGCCAGGGCTCGAATCAAAGAGGCAAGGATCGTTTCAAAGGGAAGGGCAAGATGGAATCGAGTCCTAGACCACCGCTAGTTCCAGTTGATCCTGAGAAGCCGCTGTGTCCTAAATGCAGCAGACATCATCGAGGAGAGTGCAGATTTGGCACTCATATGTGTTATCGTTGTGGCACGGCTGGCCACATTGCTAAAGATTGTCCAAGGGGAGTGAGCAAGGATAAGGTGCAGGGTCGCATCTTTACGATTACCAAGGAAGGTATAAACCATGATTCTTCTGTGATCTCTAGTACTATTTTAATTTCAGGCAGAGTAGCTACGACATTGATTGATACTGGTGCTACTCATTCTTTTATGTCTAAATTTTTTTGAGATCTTTGGGTATAGTTCCTTCTGTTCTTTCCCTCCAGTTCAATGTTGTTTTGCCTTCGGGAGATGTGTTGTGCCCGACATCGATTGTGTATGCGTGCTGCTCTGTTCAAATTGATGGGCGTATGGTTTTTGCTGATTTGATTGTCATCCCGATGGTTGCATTTGATGTTATTCTTGGCATGGATTGGCTATCAACCTATCGTGCAGTGATTGATTGCGTTGCTAAGACAGTGACTTTTGTAGATGATGGCAATAGGGAAGATATGCTTGCCAGTGCAGGTACTTCGCTGGTCCTTCCTTTTATTTTTTGTCTTGAGGCTGAGAAGTTGCTGTGTAGAGGTTGTGATGTGTTTCTGGCTTCGATTGTGGATGTGGATAGAATGATTAAGTTGAATATAGATGATATCGATGTGGTGAGGGAGTTTGCTGATGTGTTTGAGGATGATGTGCCGGGTTTGCCGCCGGACAGGGATGTTGAGTTTGTGATCGATCTAGCTCCAGGTACGGTTCCTATTTCTAAGGCTCTGTATAGGATGGCTCCTACCGAGATGAAGGAGTTGAAGACGCAGTTGCAGGATCTTTTAGACAAGGGTTTTATTCGACCGAGTTATTCGCCTTGGGGAGCTCCGGTTCTTTTTGTCAAGAAGAAAGATGGGTCGTTGCGGCTGTGTATCGACTATAGGGAGCTCAACAAAGTGACTATCAAGAACAAGTATCCGTTGCCACGGATAGATGATTTGTTTGACCAACTTCAGGGTGCTACTGTATTTTCGAAGATTGATCTTCGGTCTGGCTATTATCAGTTGAAGGTTAGGGAATCTGATATCCCTAAGACAGCGTTCCGGACCAGGTATGGTCACTATGAGTTTCTTGTGATGTCTTTTGGTCTGACCAATGCTCCTTCAGTTTTCATGGATCTGATGAACCGTGTGTTCAAGCCATATTTGGATAGCTTCGTCATTGTCTTCATCGAAGACATCTTGATCTATTCCAAGACCAGAGAGCTTCATGCAGAGCATCTCAGAGTTGTTCTTCAGTTGTTGAGAGAGAAGAGGTTGTATGCTAAGTTGAAGAAGTGTGAGTTTTGGTTGGAGCAGATTTCTTTTCTAGGCCATGTTGTTTCGAAGGATGGCATAGCTGTTGATCCAGCAAAGATTGAGGCGATTCAGAAGTGGCCTATTCCTACCACTGTCTTCAGAGGTACGCAGTTTTCTTGGGTTGGAAGGTTATTATCGTCGTTTAATCTCAGATTTTTCTAAGATTGCCCTGCCGTTAACCAATCTGACGAGGAAGACTCTGAAGTTCGAGTGGTCCAATGATTGCCAGAGTGCATTTCAAGAGTTGAAGGACAAGTTGACGACAGCTCCTGTTCTTTCATTGCCTAGTGGTTCAGAGGATTTTGTTGTGTACACCGATGCATCGAAGAAGGGTCTTGGTGCAGTGTTGATGCAGCGTGGTAAGGTCACTGCTTATGCTTCTCGCCAGTTGAAAGACTATGAGAAGAATTATCCGACGCATGATTTGGAGCTAGCAGCTGTGGTTTTCGCCTTGAAGATTTGGAGACATTACTTATATGGCGAAAAGTGTGAAATTTTCACGGACCACAAGAGCTTGAAGTATCTGTTTTCCCAGAAAGAGCTCAACATGCGACAGAGGAGGTGGTTAGAGCTTGTCAAAGACTATGATGTGACGATCAGTTATCACCCGGGGAAGGCGAATGTAGTCGCTGATGCTTTGAGCCGTAAATCGAGTTCTTCTTTGAGTTCGATTATTCAGCAGCCGTTGTTGTTAGACTTGCAGCGAGAGGAAATTTCTTTGGTAGTCCCTGGAACCATTGCTCGCCTTTCAGCGTTGGTCATTCGGGCTACATTGACGGACAGGATCCGTAGAGAGCAGACTGTTGATGTTCAATTGACAGAGATGAGAGCTAGAGCAGAGGAGAAAGGTAACTCAGAGTTTGGGGTGAATGGAGATGTTTGGTGACTTTCAGAGGCCGTATTTGTGTTCCCGCTGGTGATGATATTCGGCGAGACGTCTTGACAGAGGCACATACCGCACCATATTCGATACATCCAGGCAGCACCAAGATGTATCAGGATCTTCGTAGACTCTACTGGTGGCCAGGTATGAAGAAAGATATTGCCATGTTTATTTCTCAGTTCCTAACTTGTCAGCAGGTGAAGATTGAGCACCAGAGACCTGCTGGGACATTGCTATCATTGCCGATTCCTCAGTGGAAATGGGAGCATATTACGATGGATTTCATGACTGGTCTTCCAAGGACGCAGAAGGGTTTTAATTCTATTTGGATTATTGTGGATCGATTGACCAAGTCAGCGCATTTTCTCCCAATCAAGACGACGTATTCCATGAACCAGTATGCCGAGGATTATATAGCAGAGATTGTTAGACTTCACGGTGTCCCTGTGTCGATTGTGTCTGATCGTGACCCTAGATTTACCTCAGAGTTTGGATGTGAAGGGCCTAAAACTCCTTTCTTGAAAATTTGCGGAAAATTAAAAATTTTCTTTTTAAAAGAACTTAAATGGCCTCATTCATAAAATCACTGGTGAATCAAGTTCAATATTTCAAAATATTGCAGCGGAAGAAAATTAAAGTTTTGCCAACAACAACGATTTAAAAAAAAAATATCCAACGACCGATAAAATTGTTTGCGAAGAAAATAACAACTGCTGCTCTGAGGTCCTCGGGTGCCACTACTGCCGACCTAAGCTGGCTCACTGGTCCCCGCCCTCGGCCCTGGCCTCATCAGTACCTACAACAATCAAGTCTAGTGAGCCTAAAGACTCAGCATGCATAAATCGCATCTAACGAGTAAAAATCTGAATTTAAAATATGCATGAGTTAACATATCCTGTCCTGAGGCATACTGAAAATAATCTGTACTGAGCAATTATAATACGTGCATAATTGAACTGGAAATCACTGTAAAAATATTTGCTCCTTGGAGCCTGTACTGAAATATCTGGTAAAATTTTCTGTTGAGATTATGTTTTACGCCTGTGGCCACTGCACTAAGCTGAACTGATCGGTAACTGGCTACCGGGGAGGCTGAAACTGAACTGAGCTGGCCGGTCACTGGCGACCGGGTGGTACCGTACTGAACTGATCGGTCACTGGCGACCGTATAAAATAACACTCCCACATAGTGAATGAACCACAAGCCATATCGCATAAATCTCAAAAATAATCATTTTCTATTTAATGCACGTAAAATAATTAACTGGCATAATGAAAATTCCTGTAATTTTACCAACTGGATTGGATTGGATCGTCCCCAGGCTCGCTGCAACTTAACTGTGCCATGAAAAACATGCAAATGCTAAAACTTGACCAACTATGCAATTTACGTTCAAAAGATGCGACTATGACGCCTAATGACTTCGCATTTAATCATGACTCCGAGCCAACTTGAATCGACACTGAACCGACGTATAGTCATGATTAAAATACGCTGAAAAATCATAAAATAATGCTCCTAAAATGATAGGGTCGAAATCTAGGTGGAATGGAGGCCAAAACACGAAACGCTCTTTCGAGAGTCAATTTGGCACATTGCACCGTAAATTCTCGTACGACCTCAAAAATGATCCAAATGACGAACGGTCAAAAACATGACCTTCCTAACTCAATGAGGCACTGTCCAGTCCAAGGCCATGGGCTAAAAGCCAACCAAGAACTCGAACGAGCCTCTGAACCGACACAGCAACTTGCTGTAATTTCCAGCAGCTGCGCAACTACAAGACTTGCGTTGGTTTCGAGACTATCGGCCATTAGGGGCGTGAACCACCAACCAGAGACTCTTACCAACATCCCAAGGAATGATTTGAACCATGGCTAAGGGCCCTAGGCCAGCCACAATCCGCATCATACCAAAACTCAACCGAAGGGTCCAACCGAGAGCAACGTGCATGCGTGTGTAGTGTTTATGCTATGATCGATGTCTCGTGTCATTCCAATGGCCATTTGATTGACCATGACACGATCTAGACATCTAGGAGCATGATATGAACCGTGGCTAAGGGCCATAGGCACACCAAGATCCATACCAAGCAACAAAAGAAACAAAACCATATGCTGAAAAATGGAAGGGGCCGAATGGGGAAAGGGGCTGTTCTTGTTGATTATTTAAAAACCGATGAGCCATGGACCAAGCCACCAAAAGGGCGACTTAGTCACGTCTTAGAAATGCTAGGGGAGTGATACAACCATGGCTAAGAGCCCTTAGGGCAGCCAAGATCAGATCCAACCCCTTGACACAAAAACTGAAATTTTCGAACACAAATCTGCGCCTATGGGAACTTGCTGTCATTCTGAATTTCCAGCAAGCATGGGGCTGGTTTGAATGGACCAAAATGGTCCTAATGCATCCTATTACGTGTCTAGGAGTCGCCTTGGGAGCCTGGAGTCGAACCAATCACCTGAAACTCACAAACCAAGAAAAACGTGAAGCTTGCCAAGGAAAAACGAAAATTCTGCATGTGTTGTTCCAAAATGTTTTGACATGTATCTCGGTTTTTGCTTGAATAAACATGATCATGTACTGAAAAATAAATGATAATATGACTTGATTGAGGTTTGAAAGAAATCTAGACATGCCTGGTTTCGTTTCGAAAGAAAACGAACGAAACGACGACGACGCGGCGCGGAGGAGGTGGAGCGCTTCTCTTGTTTACCTTTCTTGCTCTCGATTTTTCTTCCCTTGCTTCCTACTGAATTCCCACGGTTTTCCTCTCTCAAAAACACTCTGAATTTCGTGACTAAGGGAGGGGGAATGATGGTTAGGAGGGTGAGGGAAGTGGGTGCAAGATATAAGGAAAGAATCAAGACCAAGTCTTCTCATTTTTGAATTTTGAATTATGGTTTGATATCAAATGAGTTGGTGGATGCTTCTAGGAGGTAGTGGCCGATTTTTCTTATTTTCTAGTCTAGGATATGTCCATTTATTTAATTAAATTGTGCTCTCAAAAATCCTAGAATTATCCTACTAATTACATGCAAAGAATTGGTCAAAGTTGATGAGTTGGAATGAATTGCTTAATAAATCCAAGGGGCCGAAATCATGCTAATAAAATGAGTGGGAAGTGTTGGTTATCTAGTCAACTAATAATCCTTGAAAGCCTTACTAATCCTTTAAATAATTTAGTGAGCTAACCCCTTAATTTAATAACTTAAATGAACTCATTTCTTAATCACCTCAAATAATTAAATTAAATCCTCGAACCTCCCTTACTAACTTAAATGAACTTACTTGCTAGCTAAATTAACTTCTGGAAATATTTCTCGAATCTTAAATTCTACCTCAAAACTCCGACTCCGGTCCGGCCTCACTGAAATAACTGAAATGCTAAAAATCAAACTACTGAACTGAAATAATGAATAATTAACTTCAAACAAACGCATTTAAAATAATCATGCAATGAGGTCAATTAAATTTAAAAATCTAGAATTATGCATGGCTTATACGTCTACTGATTTACGGGTTCTACAATCCTTCCCCCCTTAAATAAATTTCGTCCTCGAAATTAGAACTCACCGAATAACTCAGGGTATCGACTTCTCATCTCCGGCTCAGACTCCCACGTAGCTTCCTCCTCTGAATGGTTGAGCCATTTGACTTTGACTCGCTTAACCAACTTGTTCCGAAGTTTCTTCTCCTGTCTGTCTAGGATCTGCACGGGTCTCTCCTCATAAGATAAGTTCGGAGTAAGTTGCAACGGCTCTAAATTCAGCACATGCGAAGGATTTGCCATATACTTCCTCAGCATGGAGACGTGAAAGACATTGTGTACTCCGGCCAGATTCGGCGGGAGAGCCACACGATAAGCAAGCGTCCCAACTCTGTCAAGGATCTCAAACGGTCCAATGAATCTCGGACTGAGCTTCCCTTTCTTGCCAAATCTCATGACACCCTTCATAGGTGCCACTTTCACGAAGACATGATCGCCCACTGCAAACTCTAACTCTCTCCTCCGCTGATCGGCATAACTCTTCTATCGACTCTGAGCAGTCCTCATTCTATCACGGATCTTGATTACTACATCTGCTGCCTGCTGAACAATCTCTGGACCCAACTCTGCTCTCTCTCCTACTTCATCCCAATGAACAGGAGATCTACACTTGCGGCCATACAGCGCTTCATACGGAGCCATACCTATAGACGACTGGAAACTGTTGTTATAGGTGAACTCTACCAATGGTAAGTTCGACTCCCAACTCCCAGAGAAATCAATGACGCAAGCACGGAGAAGATCCTCTAAGATCTGAATAACTCGCTCCGACTGTCCATCTGTCTGCGGATGGAAAGCTGTGCTAAACAGCAACTTCGTACCCAAAGTCGAATGCAAACACTTCCAAAACGAGGAAGTGAATCTGGGATCTCTGTCGGATACGATAGAAACTGGAATACCGTGGAGTCGGACTATCTCTCGGATATACAGCTCTGCATACTGAACCATGGTGAAAGTCGTCTTAACAGGCAAGAAGTGCGCTGATTTGGTAAGACGATCTACAATCACCCAGATGGCATTCGATCCTCTGGCTGACCTCGGCAATCCGGTCACAAAGTCCATGGTAACATTCTCCCACTTCCACTCGGGAATAGGGAGAGGCTTGAGCAAACCTGCTGGTCTCTGATGCTCGGCCTTCACTAACTGGCAAGTCAGGCACTCGGATACAAAACGCCTGATGTCCTTCTTCATCCCTGGCCACCAATACAATAGCTGCAGATCTTTGTACATCTTCGTACTCCCAGGGTGAATGGAGTAGGGGGACGTATGGGCCTCTGATAAGATGTCTGCTCGGATAGAATCACTGCTGGGAACCCATATCCTATCTCGGTATCTCACAATACCGTCGCTGACTGTATACAAAACACTGCCCTTGGCTTCATCTCTCTTCTTCCACTGTGCCAACTGCTCATCTGCGGTCTGACCACTGCGAATACGGTCCAAAAGGGAAGACTGAATGGTCAAGGTAGATAGACGAGGAACTCTACCTCGAGGGTAAGTCTCAAGATCAAACCTCTGCATCTCGATCTGAAGAGGTTTCTGAATCGTCAAGTGAGCCATCACTGCGACTTTCCTGCTCAAAGCATCCGCAACTACATTAGCTTTACCCGGGTGGTAGCTAATGTCACAATCGTAGTCTTTCACAAGCTCCAACCAACGCCTCTGACGCATGTTCAGCTCCTTCTGCGTAAAGAAATACTTGAGGCTCTTGTGGTCGGTAAAGATCTGGCATTTCTCTCCATACAGATAGTGCCTCCAAATCTTCAAAGCAAAAACTACGGCCGCTAACTCCAGATCATGGGTAGGGTAATTCTTCTCATGAATTTTCAGCTGTCGAGAAGCATACGCTATCACTCTCCCATGCTGCATCAAAACTGCACCTAAACCAAGCTTCGAAGCATCGGTATAAAGGACAAACTCACCAGATCCTGACGGTACAACCAAAACGGGTGCTGAGATAAGAGCTTTCTTCAAAGTATCGAAGCTCTTCTGACACTCCTCGCTCCACACAAACTTTACATTTTTCTTGGTCAGTGCTGTGAGTGGAACGGCAATGGATGAGAATCCCTGAATGAACTTCCTGTAATATCCTGCTAGCCCAAGAAAACTGCGGATCACTGATGCATTCTGAGGCACAACCCAATCTCTGACTGCTGCAACTTTCGCCGGGTCTACCTCAATGCCACTGCTAGAAACAATGTGGCCCAAGAACGCCACCTTCTCTAACCAGAATTCGCACTTACTGAACTTTGCGAATAGTTTATGTTTCTGCAATGTTTGCAACACTGTGGTCAGATGCCTGCTGTGCTCCTCCCGACTCTTGGAGTAGACGAGAATGTCATCTATGAATACTATCACAAACTGGTCGAGGTACGGCTGAAATACGCGATTTATTAGATCCATGAAGATCGCTGGCGCATTCGTCAGACCGAACGGCATCACTAGGAACTCGTAGTGGCCATAACGAGTCCTGAAAGCTGTCTTCGAGACATCAGCATCTCTCACCCTCAACTGGTGATAACCAGAACGCAGATCTATCTTGGAGAAAATCGAAGCTCCCTGCAACTGGTCAAACAGATCCTCAATCCTCGGCAGTGGGTATTTATTCTTCACTGTAACCCTGTTCAACTCCCGGTAGTCAATGCAAAGCCTCATCGAGCCATCCTTCTTTTTCACAAATAAGACCGACGCGCCCCATGGAGAAAAGCTCGGGCGAATGAACTCCTTGTCGAGAAGTTCCTGAATCTGCTTCTTAAGCTCTGCCATCTCTGTCGGTGCTAGTCGGTACGGCGCTTTGGATATTGGAGCCGTACCTGGCATAAGCTCAATGGAAAACTCCACCTCTCTCTCGGGTGGCATACCAGAGACGTCTTCGGGAAAAACGTCTAAGAAATCTCTGACAATCGGAACATCTGAGGCTGACTGGCTGGGTTCCTCGGGGACAGATAAAAAGGTCGCTAGAAATGCCCGACACCCTCTATGCATGAGTTTCCTAGCCTGAACATAAGGAATAATGCACGGTAAAGGAAAGTACATGTCCGGCTCAAATACGAACTGCTCCATTCCAGGCGGCCGGACAAGAACGGATCTCCGCTGGAAGTCTATCAACACTCTGTTCCTCAATAGCCAGTCCATCCCTAGGATGATGTCAAATTCCGGCATCGGTAGCACAATCAGATCCGCATAAACAAGATTACCGTGCAGCTCAAGGTCTATATCTCGGATAACATTGGTGGCTGCCATCTCCTCGCCTGACGGCAACACTACTGAAAAGGCTGTATCTAGCCCAATGGTCTGGATCTTGAGAAAGTTTGCAAAGACCTCCGAAATAAATGAGTGAGTGGCCCCTGAATCTATCAAGGCCTTGGTAGCGGAACCAGATATAAAAATTCTCCCTGAAAGAGCGGAGCTCTAAGTTGAATCCCACTACAAGATCTAAACTTATAGACATGCAAAGGTCAAGGTTCCTCTAGCTTAATTCCTCTGAAATAAATCTGAGTAGAGCATACAATCCTATAACAGTTCTAAGTTCAAAAATCTAAATCCCGATTCCCAAAATGCTGAAATTCGAAGAATAACTTAAAGTTTAAAGGTACCTGTCAACAACATAGTCTCCGGGTTGGTTTCCGCGGCATGGAGAGCAAAAACTCTGCCTTGGGTAGGCAGATTCCTCTGAGGGCACTGCAGCAACATGTGGTCTGGACTGCCACACTTAAAACACTTTCCTGAGCCAGCCACACATGCTCCAGGATGGCGACGTGAGCACCTGGGACAAACTGGGTGCTCCTGAGTCCTCGGGGCTGGGCGTCCCCGCTGCTGCTGCTGCTGGCCTCGGTTCCTGGGCGGTCCATGAAAAGGCCTCTTATTCTGCTGCCGAGGCTGATGAGGAGGAGGGCGGTGCGGTGCCTGGACTGGGCGCTTGCCCTGGCGATCCCTCTCGATATCCCGCAGATCCTGCTCTGCGGCTAAGGCCTTGGAGACGGCAATCTCATAAGTAGCAGGGTCAGATACCCTAACATCCCGGCGCAAGATCGGCCGTAAACCCACCAGGAAGTGCATCAGCTTGGCTCTGGCATCATTCGCTATCAGGGGCACAAAGTGACAGCCCCTCTCGAACTTACGGATAAACTCCGTAACCGACATATCCCCCTGTCTCAGACTCATGAACTCGGTGGTCAGCCTGGTGCGAACCTCCTCAGCAAAATACTTGGAGTAGAAAACCTCCGTAAAGCGGGTCCAAGAAAGTGTAGCCAATGTCAGGGCTACCGAAGCTCCTTCCCACCATGAGCGGGCGTCTCCAGTGAACAGGTAAGTGGCACATCGGACTCGGTCTGCGTCCCCCAGCTCCATAAAATCGAAGATAACCTCGAGGGATTTGATCCATCCCTCGGCAACCATGGGGTCAGATGCCCCATAGAACTCCTTCGGGCGCATCTTCATGAATCGCTCATAAACAGCCTCGGGCCCTGTCGGCCTGGCTGCGGCTGCGGCTACGGCTGCGGCATTGCCCCCCGCAAACTGTGCGAAGAACTGTGCCATCCCAGCTAACATCTGGGCACTCATGTCCGGTGGGGGCGGTGGAGGAGGTGGTAGGTCTCCCTCCGGTCTATGCTCCTCTCTGTCCTCTTGGCGAGGCTCCTCCTCTCTGTTGCGCTCTAAAATGCGTCTAGGGGGCATACTGTTCCAACATAACCCATACGTAACTAACATGCATAATTCCATAATTTATTTTAAATGAACTCTGAAATACTGAAAATCTGGAAGCATGCTGACAAACTAATTCATGCTTTAACTAAAATGCTGAACAAAATGCTGAACTGAAAAACTTACAGACCAAAGGCGTGGCTTCGTGAGCTTCTCGCGGTCAGAAGTAGTGAAACCCTATACAGAACCACCACCACCGCTCTGATACCAACTGTGAAGGGCCTAAAACTCCTTTCTTGAAAATTTGCGGAAAATTAAAAATTTTCTTTTTAAAAGAACTTAAATGGCCTCATTCATAAAATCACTGGCAAATCAAGTTCAATATTTCAAAATATTGCAGCGGAAGAAAATTAAAGTTTTGCCAACAACAACGATTTAAAAAAAAAATATCCAACGACCGATAAAATTGTTTGCGAAGAAAATAACAACTGCTGCTCTGAGGTCCTCGGGTGCCACTACTGCCGACCTAAGCTGGCTCACTGGTCCCCGCCCTCGGCCCTGGCCTCATCAGTACCTACAACAATCAAGTCTAGTGAGCCTAAAGACTCAGCATGCATAAATCGCATCTAACGAGTAAAAATCTGAATTTAAAATATGCATGAGTTAACATATCCTGTCCTGAGGCATACTGAAAATAATCTGTACTGAGCAATTATAATACGTGCATAATTGAACTGGAAATCACTGTAAAAATATTTGCTCCTTGGAGCCTGTACTGAAATATCTGGTAAAATTTTCTGTTGAGATTATGTTTTACGCCTGTGGCCACTGCACTAAGCTGAACTGATCGGTAACTGGCTACCGGGGAGGCTGAAACTGAACTGAGCTGGCCGGTCACTGGCGACCGGGTGGTACCATACTGAACTGATCGGTCACTGGCGACCGTATAAAATAACACTCCCACATAGTGAATGAACCACAAGCCATATCGCATAAATCTCAAAAATAATCATTTTCTATTTAATGCACGTAAAATAATTAACTGGCATAATGAAAATTCCTGTAATTTTACCAACTGGATTGGATTGGATCGTCCCCAGGCTCGCTGCAACTTAACTGTGCCATGAAAAACATGCAAATGCTAAAACTTGACCAACTATGCAATTTACGTTCAAAAGATGCGACTATGACGCCTAATAACTTCGCATTTAATCATGACTCCGAGCCAACTTGAATCGACACTGAACCGACGTATAGTCATGATTAAAATACGCTGAAAAATCATAAAATAATGCTCCTAAAATGATAGGGTCGAAATCTAGGTGGAATGGAGGCCAAAACACGAAACGCTCTTTTGAGAGTCAATTTGGCACATTGCACCGTAAATTCTCGTACGACCTCAAAAATGATCCAAATGACGAACGGTCGAAAACATGACCTTCCTAACTCAATGGGGCACTGTCCAGTCCAAGGCCATGGGCTAAAAGCCAACCAAGAACTCGAACGAGCCTCTGAACCGACACAGCAACTTGCTGTAATTTCCAGCAGCTGCGCAACTACAAGACTTGCGTTGGTTTCGAGACTATCGGCCATTAGGTGCGTGAACCACCGACCAGAGACTCTTACCAACATCCCAAGGAATGATTTGAACCATGGCTAAGGGCCCTAGGCCAGCCACAATCCGCATCATACCAAAATTCAACCGAAGGGTCCAACCGAGAGCAACGTGCATGCGTGTGTAGTGTTTATGCTATGATCGATGTCTCGTGTCATTCCAATGGCCATTTGATTGACCATGACACGATCTAGACATCTAGGAGCATGATATGAACCATGGCTAAGGGCCATAGGCCAACCAAGATCCATACCAAGCAACAAAAGAAACAAAACCATATGCTGAAAAATGGAAGGGGCCGAATGGGGAAAGGGGCTGTTCTTGTTGATTATTTAAAAACCGATGAGCCATGGACCAAGCCACCAAAAGGGCGACTTAGTCACGTCTTAGAAATGCTAGGGGAGTGATCCAACCATGGCTAAGAGCCTTTAGGGCAGCCAAGATCAGATCCAACCCCTTGACACAAAACTGAAATTTCGAAACACAAATCTGCGCCTATGGGAACTTGCTGTCATTCTGAATTTCCAGCAAGCATGGGGCTGGTTTGAATGGACCAAAATGGTCCTAATGCATCCTATTACGTGTCTAGGAGTCGCCTTGGGAGCCTGGAGTCGAACCAATCACCTGAAACTCACAAACCAAGAAAAACGTGAAGCTTGCCAAGGAAAAACGAAAATTCTGCATGTGTTGTTCCAAAATGTTTTGACATGGATCTCGATTTTTGCTTGAATAAACATGATCATGTACTGAAAAATAAATGATAATATGACTTGATTGAGGTTTAGAAAGAATCTAGACATGCCTGGTTTCGTTTCGAAATAAAACGAACGAAACGACGACGACGCGGCACGGAGGAGATAGAGCGCTTTATGTCTACCTTTCTTGCTCTCGATTTTTCTTGCCTTCCCTCTAGCTAAGACTCACGATTTTTCTACTGAAAATGAGTGTGAATTCACTCTGAATTTTCGAAAAGGAGAGGGGGGGAAAAATGGTTAGGAGGGTGAGGGAAGTGGGTGCAAGATATAAGGAAAGAATCAAGACCAAGTCTTCTCATTTTTGAATTTTGAATTATGGTTTGATATCAAATGAGTTGGTGGATGCTTCTAGGAGGTAGTGGCCGATTTTTCTTATTTTCTAGTCTAGGATATGTCCATTTATTTAATTAAATTGTGCTCTCAAAAATCCTAGAATTATCCTACTAATTACATGCAAAGAATTGGTCAAAGTTGATGAGTTGGAATGAATTGCTTAATAAATCCAAGGGGCCGAAATCATGCTAATAAAATGAGTGGGAAGTGTTGGTTATCTAGTCAACTAATAATCCTTGAAAGCCTTACTAATCCTTTAAATAATTTAGTGAGCTAACCCCTTAATTTAATAACTTAAATGAGCTCATTTCTTAATCACCTCAAATAATTAAATTAAATCCTCGAACCTCCCTTACTAACTTAAATGAACTTACTTGCTAGCTAAATTAACTTCTGGAAATATTTCTCGAATCTTAAATTCTACCTCAAAACTCCGACTCCGGTCCGGCCTCACTGAAATAACTGAAATGCTAAAAATCAAACTACTGAACTGAAATAATGAATAATTAACTTCAAACAAACGCATTTAAAATAATCATGCAATGAGGTCAATTAAATTTAAAAATCTAGAATTATGCATGGCTTATACGTCTACTGATTTACGGGTTCTACAATCCTTCCCCCCTTAAATAAATTTCGTCCTCGAAATTAGAACTCACCGAATAACTCAGGGTATCGACTTCTCATCTCCGGCTCAGACTCCCACGTAGCTTCCTCCTCTGAATGGTTGAGCCATTTGACTTTGACTCGCTTAACCAACTTGTTCCGAAGTTTCTTCTCCTGTCTGTCTAGGATCTGCACGGGTCTCTCCTCATAAGATAAGTTCGGAGTAAGCTGCAACGGCTCTAAATTCAGCACATGCGAAGGATTTGCCATATACTTCCTCAGCATGGAGACGTGAAAGACATTGTGTACTCCGGCCAGATTCGGCGGGAGAGCCACACGATAAGCAAGCGTCCCAACTCTGTCAAGGATCTCAAACGGTCCAATGAATCTCGGACTGAGCTTCCCTTTCTTGCCAAATCTCATGACACCCTTCATAGGTGCCACTTTCACAAAGACATGATCGCCCACTGCAAACTCTAACTCTCTCCTCCGCTGATCGGCATAACTCTTCTAGTCGACTCTGAGCAGTCCTCATTCTATCACGGATCTTGATTACTACATCTGCTGCCTGCTGAACAATCTCTGGACCCAACTCTGCTCTCTCTCCTACTTCATCCCAATGAACAGGAGATCTACACTTGCGGCCATACAGCGCTTCATACGGAGCCATACCTATAGACGACTGGAAACTGTTGTTATAGGTGAACTCTACCAATGGTAAGTTCGACTCCCAACTCCCAGAGAAATCAATGACGCAAGCACGGAGAAGATCCTCTAAGATCTGAATAACTCGCTCCGACTGTCCATCTGTCTGCGGATGGAAAGCTGTGCTAAACAGCAACTTCGTACCCAAAGTCGAATGCAAGCACTTCCAAAACGAGGAAGTGAATCTGGGATCTCTGTCGGATACGATAGAAACTGGAATACCAGTGGAGTCGGACTATCTCTCGGATATACAGCTCTGCATACTGAACCATGGTGAAAGTCATCTTAACAGCAAGAAGTGCGCTGATTTGGTAAGACGATCTACAATCACCCAGATAGGCATTCGATCCTCTGGCTGACCTCGGCAATCCGGTCACAAAGTCCATGGTAACATTCTCCCACTTCCACTCGGGAATAGGGAGAGGCTTGAGCAAACCTGCTGGTCTCTGATGCTCGGCCTTCACTAACTGGCAAGTCAGGCACTCGGATACAAAACGCCTGATGTCCTTCTTCATCCCTGGCCACCAATACAATAGCTGCAGATCTTTGTACATCTTCGTACTCCCAGGGTGAATGGAGTAGGGGGACGTATGGGCCTCTGATAAGATGTCTGCTCGGATAGAATCACTGCTGGGAACCCATATCCTATCTCGGTATCTCACAATACCGTCGCTGACTGTATACAAAACACTGCCCTTGGCTTCATCTCTCTTCTTCCACTGTGCCAACTGCTCATCTGCGGTCTGACCACTGCGAATACGGTCCAAAAGGGAAGACTGAATGGTCAAGGTAGATAGACGAGGAACTCTACCTCGAGGGTAAGTCTCAAGATCAAACCTCTGCATCTCGATCTGAAGAGGTTTCTGAATCGTCAAGTGAGCCATCACTGCGACTTTCCTGCTCAAAGCATCCGCAACTACATTAGCTTTACCCGGGTGGTAGCTAATGTCACAATCGTAGTCTTTCACAAGCTCCAACCAACGCCTCTGACGCATGTTCAGCTCCTTCTGCGTAAAGAAATACTTGAGGCTCTTGTGGTCGGTAAAGATCTGGCATTTCTCTCCATACAGATAGTGCCTCCAAATCTTCAAAGCAAAAACTACGGCCGCTAACTCCAGATCATGGGTAGGGTAATTCTTCTCATGAATTTTCAGCTGTCGAGAAGCATACGCTATCACTCTCCCATGCTGCATCAAAACTGCACCTAAACCAAGCTTCGAAGCATCGGTATAAAGGACAAACTCACCAGATCCTGACGGTACAGCCAAAACAGGTGCTGAGATAAGAGCTTGCTTCAAAGTATCGAAGCTCTTCTGACACTCCTCACTCCACACAAACTTCACATTTTTCTTGGTCAGTGCTGTGAGTGGAACGGCAATGGATGAGAATCCCTGAATGAACTTCCTGTAATATCCTGCTAGCCCAAGAAAACTGCGGATCTCTGATGCATTCTGAGGCACAACCCAATCTCTGACTGCTGCAACTTTCGCCGGGGTCTACCTCAATGCCACTGCTAGAAACAATGTGGCCCAAGAACGCCACCTTCTCTAACCAGAATTCGCACTTACTGAACTTTGCGGAATAGTTTAATGTTTCTGCAATGTTTGCAACACTGTGGTCAGATGCCTGCTGTGCTCCTCCCGACTCTTGGAGTAGACGAGAATGTCATCTATGAACTACTATCACAAACTGGTCGAGGTACGGCTGAAATACGCGATTCATTAGATCCATGAAGATCGCTGGTCGCATTCGTCAGACCGAACGGCATCACTAGGAACTCGTAGTGGCCATAACGAGTCCTGAAAGCTGTCTTCGAGACATCAGCATCTCTCACCCTCAACTGGTGATAACCAGAACGCAGATCTATCTTGAAGAAAATCGAAGCTCCCTGCAACTGGTCAAACAGATCCTCAATCCTCGGCAGTGGGTATTTATTCTTCACTGTAACCCTGTTCAACTCCCTGTAGTCAATGCAAAGCCTCATCGAGCCATCTTCTTTTTCACGAATAAGACCTGGCGCGCCCCATGGAGAAAAGCTCGGGCGAATGAACTCCTTTTCGAGAAGTTCCTGGATCTGCTTCTTAAGCTCTGCCATCTCTGTCGGTGCTAGTCGGTACGGCGCTTTGGATATCGGAGCCGTACCTGGCATAAGCTCAATGGAAAACTCCACCTCTCTCTCTGGTGGCATACCAGAGACGTCTTCGGGAAAAACGTCTAAGAAATCTCTGACAATCGAACATCTGAGGCTACTGGCTGGGTTCCTCGGGGACAGATAAAAAGGTTCGCTAGAAATGCCCGACACCCTCTATGCATGAGCTTCCTAGCCTGAACATAAGGAATAATGCGCGGTAAAGGAAAGTACCAGTCCGGCTCAAATACGAACTGCTCCATTCCAGGCGGTCGGACAAGAACGGATCTCCGCTGGAAGTCTATCAACACTCTGTTCCTCAATAGCCAGTCCATCCCTAGGATGATGTCAAATTCCGGCATCGGTAGCACAATCAGATCCGCATAAACAAGATTACCGTGCAGCTCAAGGTCTATATCTCGGATAACATTGGTGGCTGCCATCTCCTCGCCTGACGGCAACACTACTGAAAAGGCTGTATCTAGCCCAATGGTCTGGATCTTGAGAAAGTTTGCAAAGACCTCCGAAATAAATGAGTGAGTGGCCCCTGAATCTATCAAGGCCTTGGTAGCGGAACCAGATATAAAAATTCTCCCTGAAAGAGCGGAGCTCTAAGTTGAATCCAACTACAAGATCTAAACTTATAGACATGCAAAGGTCAAGGTTCCTCTAGCTTAATTCCTCTGAAATAAATCTGAGTAGAGCATGCAATCCTATAACAGTTCTAAGTTCACATCTAAATCCCGATTCCCAAAACACGGAAATTCAAATAATAATTTAAAGTTTAAAGGTTGGTTTCCGCGGCATGGAGAGCAAAAACTCTGCCTTAGGTAGGCAGATTCCTCTGAGGGCACTGCAGCAACATGTGGTCTGGACTGCCACACTTAAAACACTTTTTTGAGCCAGCCATACGTGCTCCAGGATGGCGACGTGAGCACCTTGGACAAACTGGGTGCTCCTGAGTCCTCGGGGCTGGGCGTCCCCGCTGCTGCTGCTGCTGCTGCTGGCCTCGGTTCCTGGGCGGGTCCATGAAAAGGCCTCTTATTCTGTTGCTGATGCTGATGAGGAGGAGGGCGGTGCGGTGCCTGGACTGGGCGCTTGCCCTGGCGATCCCTCTCGATATCCCGCAGATCCTGCTCTGCGGCTAAGGCCTTGGAGACGGCAATCTCATAAGTAGCAGGGTCAGATACCCTAACATCCCGGCGCAAGATCGGCCGTAAACCCACCAGGAAGTGCATCAGCTTGGCTCTGGCATCATTCGCGATCAGGGGCACAAAGTGACAGGCCCTCTCGAACTTACGGATTAACTCCGTAACCGTCATATCCCCCTGTCTCAGGCTCATGAACTCGGTGGTCAGCCTGGTGCGAACCTCCTCAGCAAAATACTTGGAGTAGAAAACCTCCGTAAAGCGGGGTCCAAGAAAGTGTAGCCAAGGTCAGGGCTACCGAAGCTCCTTCCCACCATAAGCGGGCGTCTCCAGTGAATAGGTAGGTGGCACATCGGACTCGGTCTGCGTCCCCCAGCTCCATAAACTCAAAGATGACCTCGAGGGATTTGATCCATCCATCGGCAACCATGGGGTCAGATGCCCCAGAGAATTCCTTCGGGCGCATCTTCATGAATCGCTCATAAACAGCCTCGGGCCCTGTCGGCCTGGCTGCGGCTGCGGCTACAGCTGCGGCATTGCCCCCCGCAAACTGTGCGAAGAACTGTGCCATCCCAGCTAATATCTGGGCACTCATGTCCGGTGGGGGCGGTGGAGGAGGTGGTAGGTCTCCCTCCGGTCTACGTTCCTCCCTGTCCTCTCGGCGAGGCTCCTCCTCTCTGTTGCGCTCTAAAATGCGTCTAGGGGGCATACTGTTCCAACATAACCCATACGTAACTAATATGCATAATTCCATAATTTATTTTAAATGAACACTGAAGTACTGAAAATCTGGAAGCATGCTGACAAAATAATTCATGCTTTAACTAAAATGCTGAACAAAATGCTGAACTGAAAAACTTACAGACCAAAGGCGTGGCTTCGTGAGCTTCTCGCGGTCAGTAGTAGTAAAACCCTATACAGAACCACCGCTCTGATACCAACTGTAAAGAGCCTAAAACTCCTTTCTTGAAAATTTGCGGAAAATTAAAAATTTTTTCTTTTTAAAGAACTTAAATGGCCTCATTCATAAAATCACTGGGGAATCAAGTTCAATGTTTAAAATAATAGCAGCGGAAGAAAATAAAGTTTTGCCAACAATAACAATTTAAAAAATTATCCAACGACTGATAAAAATTGTTTGCGGAATAAAATAACAACTGCTGCACTGAGGTCCTCGGGTGCCACTACTGCCGACCCAAGCTGGCTCACTGGTCCCCGCCCTCGGCCCTGGCCTCATCAGTACCTACAATAATCAAGTCTAGTGAGCCCAAAGACTCAGCATGCATAAATCGCATCTAACGAGTAAAAATCTGAATTTAAAATATGCATGAGTTAACATATCCTGTCCTGAGGCATACTGAAAATAATCTGTACTGAGCAATTATAATACGTGCATAATTGAACTGGAAATCACTGTAAAAATATTTGCTCATTGGAGCTTGTACTGAAATAACTGATAAAATTTTCTGTTGAGATTATGTTTTACGCCTGTGGCCACTGCACTAAGCTGAACTGATCGGTAACTGGCTACCGGGGAGGCTGAAACTGAACTGAGCTGGCCGGTCACTGGCGACCGGGTGGTACCATACTGAACTGATCGGTCACTGGCGACCGTATAAAATAACACTCCCACATAGTGAATGAACCACAAGCCATATCGCATAAATCTCAAAAATAATCATTTTCTATTTAATGCACGTAAAATAATTAACTGGCATAATGAAAATGTCCCGTAATTTTACCAACTGGATTGGATTGGATCGTCCCCAGGCTCGGTGCAACCTAACTGGGCTATGAAAAATATGCAATAGCTTAAACTTGACCAACTATGCAATTTACGTTCAAAAGATGCGACTATGATTCCTAATGACTTCGCATTTAATCATGACTCCGAGCCAACCTGAACCGACACCAAACCGACGTATAGTCATGATTAAAATACGCTGAAAAATCATAAAATAATGCTCCTAAAATGATAGGGTCGAAATCTAGGTGGAATGGAAGCCAAAACACGAAACGCTCTTTCGAGAGTCAATTTGGCACATTGCACCGTAAATTCTCGTACGACCTCGAAAATAATCCGAATGACAAACGGTCAAAAACATGACCTTCCCAACTCAATGAGGCACTGTCCAGTCCAAGGCCATGGGCTAAAAGCCAACCAAGAACTCAAACGAGCCTTCTAAACGACACAGCAACTTGCTGTAATTTCCAGCAGCTGCGCAACTACAAGACTTGCGTTGGTTTCGAGACTATCGGCCATTAGGGGCGTGAACCACCGACCAGAGACTCTTACCAACATCCCAAGGAATGATTTGAACCATGGCTAAGGGCCCTAGGCCAGCCACAATCCGCATCATACCAAAACTCAACCGAAGGGTCCAACCGAGAGCAACGTGCATGCCTGTGTAGTGTTTATGCTATGATCGATGTCTCGTGTCATTCCAATGGCCATTTGATTGACCATGGCACGATCTAGACATCTAGGAGCATGATATGAACCGTGGCTAAGGGCCATAGGCCAACCAAGATCCATACCAAGCAACCAAAAGAAACGAAACCATATGCTGAAAATGGAAGGGGCTGAATGGGGAAAGGGGCTGTTCTTGTTGATTATTTAAAAACCGATGAGCCATGGACCAAGCCACCAAAAGGGCAACTTAGTCACGTCTTAGAATTGCTAGGGGAGTGATCCAACCATGGCTATAGGCCCTTGGGGCAGCCAAGATCAGATCCACAACCCTTGACAAAAAACTGAAATTTCGAAACACAAATCTGCGCCTATGGGAACTTGCTGTCATTCTGAATTTCCAGCAAGCATGGGGCTGGTTGAATGGACCAAAATGGTCCTAATGCATCCTATTACGTGTCTAGGAGTCGCCTTGGGAGCCTGGAGTCGAACCAATCACCTGAAACTCACAAACCAAGAAAAACGTGAAGCTTGCCAAGGAAAAACGAAAATTCTGCATGTGTTGTTCCAAAATGTTTTGACATGGATCTCGATTTTTGCTTGAATAAACATGATCATGTACTGAAAAATAAATGATAATATGACTTGATTGAGGTTTAGAAAGAATCTAGACATGCCTGGTTTCGTTTCGAAAGAAAACGAACGAAACGACGACGACGCGGCACGGAGGAGATGGAGCGCTTCTTGTCTACCTTTCTTGCTCTCGATTTTTCTTGCCTTCCCTCTAGCTAAGACTCACGATTTTTCTACTGAAAATGAGTGTGAATTCACTCTGAATTTTCGAAAAGGAGAGGGGGGGGAAAAATGGTTAGGAGGGTGAGGGAAGTGGGTGCAAGATATAAGGAAGATCCAAGACCAAGTCTTCCCATTTTTTGAATTTTGAATTATGGTTTGATATCAAATGAGTTGGTGGATGCTTCTAGGAGGTAGTGACCGATTTTTGCTTATTTTCTAGTCTAGGATATGTCCATTTATTTAATTAAATTGTGCTCCCAAAAATCCTAGAATTATCCTTTAACTTACATGCAAAGAAATGGTCAAAAGGTTGATGAGTTGGCAATTAAATTGTCTAGCAACTATGGGGGCCGAAAATTGCAATAAAATGAAGGGGAAATATTGGTTATCTAGTCAACTAATAATCCTTGAAAGCCTTACTAATCCCTTAAATAATTTAGTGAGCTAACCCCTTAATTAAATAACTTAAATGAGTTCATTTCTTAATCACCTCAAATAATTAAATTAAATCCTCAACTAACTTAAATAATTCCTTAAACTTCTTTTTAACTTAAATGAACTTACTTGCTAGCTAAATTAACTTCTGGAAATATTTCTCGAATCTTAAATTCTATCTCAAAACTCCAACTCCAGTCCGGCCTCACTGAAATAACTGAAATGCTAAAAATCAAACTACTGAACTGAAATAATGAATAATTAACTTCAAATAAATGCATTTAAAATAATTATGCAATGAAGTCAATTAAATTTAGAAATCTAGAATTATGCATGGCTTATACGTCTACTGATTTATGGGTTCTACAGTCGTAGCTACTCTGCCTGAAATTAAAATAGTACTAGAGATCACAGAAGAATCAGGATTTATACCTTCCTTCGTCATGGTGAAGATGCGACCCTGCACCTTCTCTTTACTCGATCCTCTCGGACAGTCCTTGGCGATATGGCCTGCAGTACCACATCGGTAGCACGTATGAGTACCAAACCTGCACTCACCCCTATGATGCCTACTGCACTTGGGACACAACGGCTTCTATGGATCAAATGGGACTGTCGGTGTTTTAGAACTCGGCTCTATCTTACCTTTTCCCTTGAAACTGCCTTTTCCTTTTTTACTTTTACCTTGACCTCTTTGAGCAATAGCCTGAATCCTCGCCTGTCTTTTTCTAGCGATATACTTCTTATCTTTCTCGGCTAACAATACTTTAGCCACAATCTCTTTAAATGTCACCGCCTTATACATATTGATGTCCCTCCTGATCTCTGCTCGAAGTCCTCTAATGAAATGAGCACCCTTGTCTTTGTCAATGGAGGCAATATATGAGGCAAACAGACAGCCCTCCTCAAACTTCAAAATGTACTCGTCAACATTCATACTTCCATGTCGAAGCTCTAAAAACTCAGTCACCTTCCGAGCTCGGAGTGAATCCGGAAAATACTTGTCGTAGAAAGATCCGTGAAATCTTGCCACTTTAATGCCGAAACATCAACATTTACCTTGGTAGCATTCCACCAAATACGTGCAGCTTTGACTAGCATGAATACTGCACAACCAACTCTGTCCTTTTCTTCATACTTGAGATGATCAAATATCGCCTCAAGTGCTTTAATCCACTCTACAGCCACCAATGGATCAGTGCTTCCTGCAAACTCAGGCGGATCCATCCTCTTAAAAGCAGTAAAGATCCCATCAGTTCCAACTGCTTGAACCACTTGGCCTCTCCTTTGGCCTCTACCCTGACCTGAACCTTGCAAATGGAGCAATTGTTGAATCTGTTCACTGTGAACCTTGGCTTGCTCTTTCAGTAATTTGCCAAACTCATCGACAACTCTCGATGAGGAGCTATCCTCACCCTCTGAAGCCTTTCTCTTAGGAGGCATTAAATCCTACAATGTGCTCACATAATATATCAACCAATAACAATAAATAGATGTAGGACAAGACATACCCGGACAGTTGAAAGTAGACGAAGTCATATGCATTGGTCCGAAGAACATTGCTCTAATATCACTAAATGTAACGCCCTCGACTGATTTCATAAAATAACAGCGGAAATTGAAATAAATTACTTAGAGGAAAGAAGGATTTAAAATTCTCTTGAAATAAATACATTTTCAAAATATATACAATCAAAATATATACATGATCAATAAATTGTTGTATCAAAATACAAAATATCATTTTTTATCATGTCAAAATGTTAACAAAATATCTTTCTTCCTTCCATCTCTTGTATGCATCTGACCTCGGCTCCAATCAACGTCCCGGCTCGTCACTCTTATCTGCATCACATGAATAACTGAAATGTGTATAAAACTCAGCAAGTGAAACTCTTACATAACAATGTATACATATCATACTGTAAAACATGACTTTGAAATAATTAAATACCGTCTAACTCATAAAACATGAATAACATAATATAACATGACAATAACGATGATATTTCTCTTTTCTCTGGTGGATTGATATCTAAACAGTATCTCTGTCTCTGTACCTATATCCCATCGATATAAATCGATTACTCTGTTGGGATATAAGCCTATGGTCGTTGATCAACTAATTTCATGCAATCTCTGACTATCTATTTATCAATCAATAAATCAATTGAACTCTCTCTTTGACATTAAAACAAACACTTTGAATACTCTATTCATTTGCATTTCCTTTTATATAATTCAGACATAGAAAAGCCTCTAATACACAACAAAGTGTATCCATACATAACATTAATAAAGTGGAAGGGAATAGCATATTAAAACTATTGAAATACAATACATATACTTCATGTGAGCACAAGAAATGAATTCCACTTACAACCAATGGAAAGCTTGATTCTAATCTCTTGGTACAAATCCTACAACAATAAACCATATATTGAACCATCAACAACTTAATAATCAAATAACCATACCATAAAACCCATAAAACCAACACAATCATAAACCCCATAATTTCCCCCAACACCAAAATCCAAGAATAACTAAACCCATAAGATTACCTTAGCTCCTTAACTCCCAAATGATCTTGCTCTCACTTCAATAACCCAACTAGGAGCTTTAATCAAAGGAACCAAAGAAAAAATTAAGAACCCTAGCTCTCCCTTGAGCTAAAGAACCGAGAAAATGAGGAAAGAATGAGAGAAATGAGCCAAACCATTGTATTATATCACATAAAGTCCAAAACACGACTTCATTGTTCACGCACCGCAGGTGCACTAACTCTTCCACCGCGGGTGCGCTAGGTAGTCTGTACCACTTCCGAAAATCCGAAGAAAACGACCACGGGTGCGCTGCATAATGAACCGCGGGTGCGATAGACCTACTGCCCAAACACCGCGGGTGCGGTTAGCTTTCCTAGCGCGGGTGCACTGTCTCCTGAAGCCAATAATATACTTAGCAACTAAAATTGAATCGCAACATCACCTCTCCTCATAATTTGGCAACACTCTCAACATGAAAGTTGCACCTCTATGTCTTATCTAATCACTCCGATTGGTCTCATACCAATTGGCTCAACATACAAATTATCATGAATTTAATCGTAACGACGCTACCATATAACTACACATCCACTATGTGAAGGGGCCTAAAACTCCTTTCTTGAAAATTTGCGGAAAATTAAAAATTTTTTTTTAAAAGAACTTAAATGGCCTCATTCATAAAAATCACTGGCGAATCAAGTTCCATATTTCAAAATAATAGCAGCGGAAGAAAATAAAGTTTGCCAAAATCACAATTTAAAATATCCAACAACTGATAAAATGTTTGCGGAAAAACATAACAACTGCTGCACTGAGGTCCTCGGGTGCCACTTACTGCCGACCTAAGCTGGCTCACTGGTCCCCGCCCTCGGCCCTGGCCTCATCAGTACCTACAACAATCAAGTCTAGTGAGCCTAAAGACTCAGCATGCATATATCGCATCTAACGAGTAAAATCTGAATTAAAATATACATGAGTTAACATATCCTGTCCTGAGGCATACTGAAAATAATCTGTACTGAGCAATTATAATACGTGCATAACTGAACTGGAAATTACTGTAAAAATATTTGCTCCTTGGACCTGTACTGAAATATCTGGTAAAATTTTCTGTTGAGATTATGTTTTACGCCTGTGGCCACTGCACTAAGCTGAACTGATCGGTAACTGGCTACCGGGGAGGCTGAACTGAACTGAGCTGGCCGGTCACTGGCGACCGGGTGGTACCATACTGAACTGATCGGTCACTGGCGACCGTATAAAATAACACTCCCACATAGTGAATGAACCACAAGCCATATCGCATAAATCTCAAAAATAATCATTTTCTATTTAATGCACGTAAAATAATTAACTGGCATAATGAAAATTCCTGTAATTTTACCAACTGGATTGGATTGGATCGTTCCCAGGCTCGCTGCAACCTAACTATGCCATGAAAATTATGCAATAGCTTAAACTTGACCAACGATGCAATTTACGTTCAAAAGATGCGACTATGACGCCTAATGACTTCGCATTTAATCATGACTCCGAGCCAACCTGAACCGACACTGAACCGACGTATAGTCATGATTAAAATACGCTGAAAAATCATAAAATAATGTTCCTAAAATGATAGGATCGAAATCTAGGTGAAATGGAGGCCAAAACACGAAACGCTCTTTCGAGAGTCAATTTGGCACATTGCACCGTAAATTCTCGTACGACCTCAAAAATGATCCAAATGACGAACGGTCAAAAACATGACCTTCCTAACTCAATGAGGCACTGTCCAGTCCAAGGCCATGGGCTAAAAGCCAACCAAGAACTCAAACAACGCTTCTGAACAGCACCATACTTGCTGTCAAAAAAATACAGCAGCTGCGCACTACAAGACTTGCATTGGTTTCGAGACTATCGGCCATTAGGGGCGTGAACCACCGACCAGGGACTCTTACCAACATCCCAAAGAATGATTTGAACCATGGCTAAGGGCCCTAGGCCAGCCACAATCCGCATCACACCAAATCTTAACCGAAGGGTCCAACCGAGAGCAACGTGCATGCGTGTGTAGTGTTTATGCTATGATCGATGTCTAGCGTCGTTCCAGTGGCCATTTGATTGACCATGGCACGATCTAGACATCTAGGAGCATGATATTAACCGTGGCTAAGGGCCATAGGCCAACCAAGATCCATACCAAGCAACAAAAGAACGAAATCAAAAGCTGAACAAATGAAGAAGCCGAATGGGGAAAGGGGCTGTTTTCACGTTTTGATTAAAAACCGAGGGGCCATGGACCAAGCCACCAAAAGGGCAACTTAGTCACGTCTTAGAAATGCTAGGGAAGTGATCCAACCATGGCTATAGGCCATTGGGGCAACCCAAGATCAGATCCTTCCTCCTTGACATCCAAACTGAATTTTCGAATCACATTTTCTGCACTAATGGGGAACTTGCTATCATTTCGATTTTCCAGCAAGCATGGGGCTGGTTTGGATGGACCAACATGGTCCTAATGCATCCTACTACATGTATACAAGCCGCCTTGGGAGCCTGAAGTCGATCCAATACCTGAAACTCACAAACCAAAAGAAATCGTGAAGCTTTCCATGAAGAGCCGAAATTCTGCATGTGTGTTCCAAAATATTTTGACATGTATCTCGGTTTTTGCTTGCTAAAAGATGATCATGTACTGAAAATAAATGATAACATGACTTGATTGAGGTTTGAAAGAAATCTAGATAAGCCTGGTTTCGTTTTGAAAGAAAACGAACGAAACAACGACGACGCGGCACGGAGGAGGTGGAGCGCTTCTTGTCTACCTTTCTTGAACTCGATTTTCTTGCCTTCCCTCTAGCTAAGACTCACGATTTTTCTACACTGAAAATGGATCTGAATGGTGCTGAATTCGGTGGTGAGGGAGGGAGAAAATGGTTGGGGAGTGAGATAAGATGGGTGCAAAATATAAGGAAGGATCAAGACCAAGTCCACTCCCTTTTGAATTTGAATTTTGAATTATGGTTTTGATATCAAATGAGTTGGTGGATGCTTCTAGGAGGTGGTGGGCGAAGTTTATCTTGATTCTAGACTAGGATATGTCCATTTATTTAATTAAATTGTGCTCCCAAAATCCTAGAATTATCCTACTAATTACATGCAAGAATTGGTCAAAGTTGATAATGAATCTTCTAGCACTAAGGGTGGCCGAAAAATGCATGATAAAATAAAGGGAAATGTTGATTATCTAGTCAACTAATAATCCTTGAAGCCTTACTAATCCTTTAAATAATTTAGTGAGCTAACCCCTTAATTTAATAACTTAAATGAATTCATTTCTTAATCACCTCAATAATTAAATTAAATCCTCAAACCTCCCTTTCTAACTTAAATGAACTTGGTTGCTAGCTAAATTAACTTTCTGGAAATATTTCTCGAATCTTAAATTCTATCTCAAAACTCAAACTCCGGTCCGGCCTCACTGAAAATACTGAAATGCTAAAATCAAACTACTGAACTGAAATAATAAATAATTAACTTCAAATAAATGCATTTAAAATAATCATGCAATGAAGTCAATTAAATTTAAAAATCTAGAATTATGCATGGCTTATACGTCTACTGATTTACGGGTTCTACAATCCTCCCCCCTTAAATAAATTTTGTCCTCGAATTAGAACTCACCGAATAACTCGGGGTATCGACTTCTCATCTCCGGCTCAGACTCCCACGTAGCTTCCTCCTCTGAATGTTGAGCCATTGACTTTGACTCGCTTAAACCAACTTGTTCCGAAGTTTCTTCTCCTGACTGTCTAGGATCTGCACGGGTCTCTACTCATAAGATAAGTTCGGAGTAAGCTGCAACGGCTCGAAATTCAGCACATGCGAAGGATTTGCCATATACTTCCTCAGCATGGAGACGTGGAAAGGACATTGTTACTACGGCAGACTTCGGCGGAAGAGCCACACGATACGCTAGCGTCCCAACTCTGTCAAGGATCTCAAACGGTCCAATGAATCTCGGACTGAGCTTCCCTTTCTTGCCAAATCTCATGACACCCTTCATAGGTGCCACTTTCACGAAGACATGATCGCCCACTGCAAACTCTAACTCTCTCCTCCGCTGATCGGCATCACTCTTCTGTCGGCTCTGAGCAGTCCTCATTCTATCACGGATCTTGACTACTACATCTGCTGCCTGCTGAACAATCTCTGGACCCAACTCTGCTCTCTCTCCTACTTCCATTCCCAATGAACAGGAGATCTACACTTGCGACCATACAGCGTTCATACGGAGCCATACCTATGGCACGACTGGAAACTGTTGTTATAGGTGGAACTCTAACCAATGGTAGTTCGACTCCCCAACTCCTCAGAGAAATCAATGACGCAAGCACGGAGAAGGTCCTCTAAGATCTGAATACTCGCTCCGACTGTCCATCTGTCTGCGGATGGAAAGCTGTGCTAAAAAGCAACTTCGTACCCAAAGTCGAATGCAAACTCTTCAAAAACGAGGAAGTGAATCTGGATCTCTATCGGATACGATCGAAACAGGAATACCATGGAGTCGGACTATCTCTCGGATATACAGCTCTGCATACTGAACCATGGTGAAAGTCGTCTTAATAGGCAAGAAGTGCGCTGATTTGGTAAGACGATCTACAATCACCCAGATAGCATTCGATCCTCTGGCTGACCTCGGCAATCCGGTCACAAAGTCCATGGTAATGTTCTCCCATTTCCACTCGGGATAGGAAAGAGGCTTGAGCAAACCTGCTGGTCTCTGATACTCGGCCTTCACTAACTGGCAAGTCAGGCACATCGGATACAAACGCCTGATGTCCTTCTTCACTTCCTGGCCACCACCAATACAATAGCTGCAAATCTTTGTACATCTTCGTACTCCCAGGGTGAATGGAGTACGGGGACGTATGGGCCTCTGATAAGATGTCTGCTCGGATAGAATCACTGCTAGGAACCCATATCCTATCTCGGTATCTCACAATACCGTCGCTGACTGAATACAAAACACTGCCCTTGGCTTCATCTCTCTTCTTCCACTGTGCCAACTGCTCATCTGCTGCCTGACCGCTGCGAATACGGTCAAAAGAAGGACTGATAGTCAAGGTAGATAAACGAGGAACTCTACCTCGGGTAAGTCTCAAGATCAAACCTCTGCATCTCAATCTGAAGAGGTTTCTGAATCGTCAAATGAGCCATCACTGCGACTTTCCTGCTCAAAGCATCCGCAACTACATTAGCTTTACCCGGGTGGTAGCTAATGTCACAATCGTAGTCTTTCACAAGCTCCAACCAACGCCTCTGACGCATGTTCAGCTCCTTCTGCGTAAAGAAATACTTGAGGCTCTTATGGTCGGTAAAGATCTGACACTTCTCCCATACAGATAGTGCCTCCAAATCTTCAAAGCAAAAACTACGGCCGCTAACTCCAGATCATGGGTAGGGTAATTCTTCTCGTGGATTTTCAGCTGTCGAGAAGCATACGCTATCACTCTCCCATGCTGCATCAAAACTGCACCTAAACCAAGCTTCGAAGCATCGGTATAAAGGACAAACTCGCCGGATCCTGACGGTACAGCCAAAACGGTGCTGAAATAAGAGCTTGCTTCAAAGTATCGAAGCTCTTCTGACACTCCTCGCTCCACACAAACTTCACATTTTTCTTTGTCAGTGCTGTGAGTGGAACGGCGATAGAGGAGAATCCCTGGATGAATTTCTGTAATATCCTGCTAGCCCAAGAAAACTGCGGATCTCGGATGCATTCTGAGGCACAACCCAATCTCTACTGCTGCAACTTTGCGGGGTCTACCTCAATACCACTGCTAGAAACAATGTGGCCCAAGAACCCCTTCTCTAACCAGAATTCGCACTTACTGAACTTTGCGAATAATTTGTGCTTCTGCAATGTCTGCAAACACTGGTCAGATGCGCGTGCTCCCCCGATTCTTGGAGTAG